>NW_009191443.1:356-2841 GCF_000690835.1 Fulmarus glacialis | reverse complement strand
CGGGCGGGACTCGCTGCCGTGAGGGCAGGGGGAGAGCAGGGCATCCTCGGCCGGTGGCGAAGTGGTGCCCGGGCCCGGGCAGGCTAGGCAGTGGGGGAGAAGGGGTCAGGCCCCGCGCTTTGGCGTTTTCTCTCGAGAGCCTGAGGGAGTTTGCTCCTGCGTTTCACATCGTGGCGGCATTTGGGCCCTGAGGAGGCCGTGTGCTGTAAGCAGTTTCACTTCAGAGCTTCCATCAGGCTTCGGTTTTTCAGTCTTCTAATGCTATGATTTCATCCAGACATAGAAAATCTCTTTTTATGGAGATGCCCTAAAGTAGTGATATGGGGAGAAGCAGCAGCAGGGGTGTTTTCCTTTTCTGCAAACATTTTTCTAGTAGTCTCTCTGCATGTTTTTTCCTCCCCTGGAGACTGTTTTCCAGTATTACTGTGACTGAGGTGTGTCGCATCACGAACTCCCATCTAAAATTGGAATGCAATTTTGAAGTTGCCTCTGAATAGCTTTGCATTTCAAAATAGTTGCCCTGTCCAGAATACGTTTTGGAGAGAACCATCAAAGTTACAATCTGAAGCTGGTGTTGCTCAGCTGCCGACCTTTCTTAAAGACACCTTTGCACATAGGTTGTCCACAGTAACAGGCTGGGCACGTAGCATGCAGCTCAGAGTTCTGCTTAAAATGGAAGGCTTCTTGGTGTAGCCATGGACCATGGACCACTCCTTGTCTGAGGGATGTGTAGGGGAGAGATTAGAAAACAGATTATTTCCATGCTGATAACACAGACAAACCTTAGACTCCAAGGGAAGGTTAACACCAGACTTGGGGAGTATACAGCTCTGCAGTTTTGTTCAAAGATCTGCAACCTTCGAGCATTTTAAGAACGAAAGATAGCATGTAATGAATTCCTTTGGCAAGTCCATGTTGCTTGTTTTCTTCCGCTGCATTATTGATGGAGAAGCACACAATGATTTTACAATACCTGGGAATCTAGGTAATCCACATATACGACTGAGGTATAGATACCTTAAAGCCCAAGTGGTTTTAAGTCACCTGGTTGAGAATGACATATGGTCAGGAAAGGACGTACAAGGTTAGTTTCACACATCAGACTCAGCCATGACACCTGAGTCATTGCTCAGGTGACATGACTGAAACAAACAGGGATTTGTTTGCTTGAATAGTGTATTTCTCTGCTTGAGAAAGAAGCAGCAGGGAAAAAAACCCATGTACATGGAGAGCATTTGTCCAAGAGACAGATAAAGATTTGTAGTTTAATCCTGGAAAGAAGCCAAGAAAGCAGGAGGGCTGGGCAGCTGCCTATCTAGGAGGCATCTTAGCACTGTGAGTTAAACTCCCTAGAGTTTCATTCCTGATGTGCCTGGAGAGAAGAGACTCTCTAAATTACTTGAGAGCAAACAGGTCTCTGCTTATGGCACAGCCTGCAGCACGCTGAATGCTTGCTAGATCGAGAGGAAAGATTCCAGTGCCCTCAAGGCAAGACTTGTTTGGTTTAAAATGGTTTGTAAACGTGGAGGGATAGTAGTGACTCATTTTACTTTCAGTCATCTTTGGCTTCCCTTATCACTATCTTTGTCAGTGCCCTTTCGTAAAGAGAGGCATCTTGAGTGCTGTGCTATAGTGCGTTCTCTTATTTTTAGGCCTGTCTCCAAATCCGCCTATGTTTTTATCAGACAGGTTTATTCCTTCCTTCCTGGAAGTAAGTTTTCAAGATCTGCCCTTCTTCATGCCTCTACATGAATGTAGGACAAACAGTTGTATAAGAGCCAGATGCGTCAGGCCTCTTAATATGCCAAGTGAAATAATCTGAAGGAATGATTTCAGAGATTTATTGCATTGGGCATCAATGTCAGGTTAGCTGTGAAGGTACCCTGAGGTGCCCGATGGCTAAGTTAGGCAGAATGCAGGTAACAAAGCTGACGTGCTAAGAGACACCATGGTGTCGCTGAGGCTGGGCAGCGGAGTGCTCCAGTGCGGTGCACAGGGGGGTTCCCAAACTGGAGGGACCTCCAGGGGAGCCGAGAGACCTGCCAGGAGCCCGCAGCTTGCGCGACAGCGGCTGATGGGACCTGGCCGGGGCCAGGAGCAACGGCGGCCAAGCCCCCCCGCCGTGCATAGAAGAGGCCCTTAGGGAGCGCTGGTGACCAGGGCAGGCAAGCGGGTCGTGGTGCGGCAGTTTGCGCGGCAGTTACAGGGCGCGGCGCGTCAGCAAGGGCACAGCGTGGCAGTTTGCGCGGCAGTTTGCACGGAAGGGCCTGCAGGAAGGGCGCTGAAGCTCTGCCAGCTCGACCAGGGAGCAATGGTATCCACCCGGCAGAAAGCTATGGCCTCTCTAAGCTCTGCCCCCACCACGACTGACGCAGCTTCCCAGACAGAGCTCCGGTGGGAACAGGCAGCCGCCCAGGTGCTAGGTTGCAGGCTGTGCCTGCTCTTACGCCAGGACCGGCCGGCAGCAGTGAGGCCACCTGGGGGG
>NW_009191443.1:0-209 GCF_000690835.1 Fulmarus glacialis | reverse complement strand
GGAGGACCCCCCAACCCCTCTCCGCCTGGCTGAACAGAGGGACTTAAGGGATAGGGGGCAATGGCGACAAGTTCCTGCCTGGTGCAGCAGGCACATCTCCTCTGTGACTACCCCACCTTCCCGGGTGCCCTTGCATAATAGGTGTGAGGCTCTGCAAGTGGAACCGAACGATAATGAGGATGACGGTTCATCTAGCTTGGAGGTGTCGC
>NW_009191442.1:0-13037 GCF_000690835.1 Fulmarus glacialis | reverse complement strand
GGATGACGCGCGTCTCCCGTACCCCGGGGGCAGGGAACCACGCAGGGGTGGTTTGGAAACCTTGGCGGGGGGGATTGGGGGGAGGGGGTCCGGGTCTCACGCTCCTTGCAGAACTTGGTTTCCAGCTCCATCTCCTCCCCTCCTCTGAGAAAGGGGTGTGAGCTGTGGCACAAGGTTCCCCTCGTTGCATTGTGTGATTTTCAAATCCAGGTTTTCACAGTTCGTCCTGTCTTGCAGTCAGGGCACGCTTTGTTTGTTACAGAGTTGTAGCACTGAAACAAAGGAGGCAGCACAGTCTGAAACATTTGCAGAAGCGGGATTTTTATTTGCTAACTCTGCCCTGCTCCCGTCCACACCTCCCTTTTGGTCCCAAAGCAAATCCCCAGCAGGGCACGGGGTTTGTCCCTACCAGCACGGAGACTCTGAGGAGTGTGGCGGGCTCTGCGCACCCTCCCCCAAAATTTCAGCCCAGTGTACCCATAACCTGGAGACCTGCTTCACACTTTAGGTCGCTGCCTGACCCTGTGTCTCTGGTCAAAAAGCAGGCACATGCCTTGCAAGGCGCTTCCTCTGTTCTCCCCCCTCCTCCCTGCTCTGTTCCCAGCCAGCCCGGAGCTCTCTCCTTGCTCGTAGCTGTGCGCTGGAGACACCCATGTGCTGCAGCATGTATATATCCATGCATCTATAAAAAATATGAATTTTAATCTGCGCTTCCTATTTTTGTCATGCTGGTTCATTTATGCCCGAGAAACCTGCCTGCACCTCCCTCTCCTACCACGTCGGTCTCTGGGGGTCCCGTGTGCGGGGTTTGCCCAGCACAGCCATGTCCATCTATAGGACCCCCCCAAAGGTACCAGCAATGCCAGTCCGGAGGACAGCTGCAGCGCCTGCGCTCCCCATGGGGATTTCCAGTGCGTGGCACTCCTGACCTCCCTGTTTCCACCTATATCTTTGATCTAGACTTGGATTGTTCAATGCTGAGGGCAGCGAGCACAGTCAGTTCTGCCAGGGCTGGGCTGGGCTGGGCCAGGCAATCTCCCTTTGGTAAACACGAATTAACCCACAGAGTATCCCTGTATACACCAGCACTGACTCCCTTCTTCAGCAAGTCATTTAAAGCGGTTATTGCAACTTTTTTTTTTTCCTGCTGCCGTTACACAGCAAGTCCTGGTTACTGAGTCAGCTTTCCGGGTGCAAACCAGGCAGCTGCGTTTTGCTATGTCACGGTGCATTTTGCTGTGTCATGGTCTGAGAGAGTCCATTAACCCCTCCGAGCAGGGAAGGCTGGTTTTCACCGGGTGGTCCCTCCCCTGCCCAGCCCAGCCAAGCTGAGCTGCCGGCAGCTGCCTGCCGGAGCCCAGCGTGGCACAGCACTTCCCACATGGGTTCAGGAGAGCTGACTTGGCACTCCGTGATTGCCTGCGAAACTAGGCATTTCTGACCATAAATCTATTGGCAGAACATGCTGTTAAGTCTATAAAGAGGAGAAAATCCCCCACTTCTCTATTCCTGATGAAAACACCAACCCCTCAGTAACTTTCTGTTGTTGTTAACAACATCTAACCCATCTCTTGATGAAGCATTTTCTCTGTGCAGACAGAGGCCTTTAAGCCCAGCAGGAGGCTACTTGATTCATCTTTGCTAGAAATCTCCTGGGCAGTTTCACTGGTGCCCATGCACATCACCCTCACGCGAGTAGCTCAGGCACCACGCAGCCGCTGCTCGCTGGAGGAGTAGGAGATGACAGGACTTCTGGCAGGCACAGTGGAGACCACAGGTCTGACACTTCGAGCAATCTCTCCTAGTGACCTGGATGCGGGCTGGCCTCTGCTTTCCCTTGGCCCACTACGCCCAGAGTGAGTTGCTCTGGGGGCCAGTTTGTTCCTTCCCCCAAAAGCACACACCTCCTTCCCCGTGCATTGCCCTCAAGTGTTGACTTCCCAAGTTCTCTTTGAGGAAGAGAGGGTCCCTCGCAAATCTCTGCCAGCACATTGGCACACTCGGTGTCATTAACCTTCCCCACATCACATAGCAACAGCACAGCCGAAGCAGTACAAGTCCTCGCTGCAGAGCACTGGATGGGGCCAGAAGTGCCCGAGGCCAGCAACTGCAAAGATGATGACACCTCACTTTCAGTTCTCTTTCCATCTTGCTGCAGGGCATTTGGGCCTTTCTGGAGAGCTAGGCCCGGTCTCACAGCTGCTCCATCCCAAATAACCCTGATCAGCTAGAGATCAGACGGCATAAATCAGTTATGGGGCATGGTTGCTAGCCTGCACCTATGGAAAAGCTCACAGAGGAGGTGAACTGTAGTAGGGACCTTCTCTCTTGTGACCAGCCCAGGAGAAGGTAAAGCCCCAAGATCCAGAAGGAGGTACATTGGCTCCATGTCCTGGGGCAGTGCGGTTACGAGCCAGGACTTCTTCCTGGGAAGAAGTATCCTACCGGGAATGGCAGCGACGTGACTAGACATCCTCTCCCCCTCCCAGTCTCACATCCACATCTGCCTCAACCCTGGATGAAAAGGAAGGAGGAAGACCTTTTGGATACATCCTTTATAGTGCCTGCAAGCATGCAGCCTCTTGGAAGAAGGCAGGCAGGCAGGGGACAAAAACACTGGCCTGAAAGCAACCAGAAAGTCCTTGGGGAGGAACTGGGTGCATTACCAGAGCTGCAGAACAGAGGTGAAAGGAGGGGCAGGGCTTGAGGGTTGGGTTTTTTCCATATTGTTTCATAAAATGAATAATAATATTAATTTTCATATTCTGATATATTTCCTACTTCCCTTCACCAGAACTACAGGTTCAATCTGTGCTCCAGCTTCCAGTGTCAGAGTAGGACTCACTGAAAAGGACAGAAAATGTGAGCTTTAAGGAGCGATGCCAGAGGGAAATGCTCATTTCGGGCAAAAAATGGCATCGCTGTTTTCAGGAGGGACTGGCCACGCAGCCCTATGCTCCCATGGACTCTGCAAAGGAGCTCACTCTCAAGGGATGTTTGGGGCTTTGTTGCGCTTGCTTCAAAGATTCACACATCCCGAGATACATTTATTTTACTTTACAGAAAAACAAGCAAGCCAGCAGCAAGTTGTCTGTAATGGCATGGGGGTAGGAGTGGAACGTGACAGCTTTTGCTAGCATGCACTGTTGCTTTAAAAGACAAAAGCAAGACAGGAAAAGTCTGGCTGAGTCAGGGTGGAAGCGCTGAGTAATCCTTCCTGAGCACTGCACTGCATGCCAGATGTCTGCCCGAGTCAAAAAACAACCGTGGAAGAGTATTTCCTCCAGGACAGCTTTCTAACCTACAGCACCAAACACAGCTGTGGCCGGGTGTAGGTGCAGTGACAGGGAGACACGCGAGGCTCGCGGCTTGGATGGCAGCACCCACCAGCAAAGCCACTGAGTGGACTTGCTGGAGGGGACAGACAGATAGACAGAAAGAACATGCCACAGTCCTTCCCCCCCCTCCCCAGGCTCTGCCTCCCTACCACCCCGCACAAGACTGCAGCACAGGGCTTTCTCACCCCTACAGCAGCAGGGGAATGCTGGCTTTAAGTGCCCTGCTCTTGGGTTGAAAGCAAAATTTGTGCTTTTCCAAAGCACAGCTGGCCAATGCATCGTCCGTCCTGGCTAGCCCTGCTTCAGGAAGAGTTACAGTTGGAAAAGAAGGGCCCTGCTTCATCTGTTGGCTGTCTCACTGACCACTTCACCAGACAAAACAGCAGAGCAGCCAGCTACTGGCAGAAGCACCTTGTCCAACTCTCTTTTCCCAAAAAAAAAAAATTATTTGCCTTTGAAAGCCTCTGCAGTCTCTTCCTCAGTTCCCCCCAAGTCTTGTATGACATCTTTTCAGTCCACCAGCTACCCCAGCCTTCTGGATATCTAGGAGATGGAGTGCTATTCTCCTAAATTGCCCTGCACACAGCTATGGTGGCAGCATTGGACAGTATTTTTTCCATGCACGAGGGAGAGGGGAAAGGATTTCTCTGTGCATTAAGTGCAGGCACACCTGTGCTGGCCCTGTGCAAAGTGACAAGGTTTATTCACCAGCGCCCAGCACTGTGCAAGGGCAGTTCCGGCATTTGCAGACCAGAGCTGGTGCATGCATGTGCCACAGCAGCTGGATTACCCCGGGTGCCCCCAGGGTCCCTGCTGTGCTCCCTGCTGCGGAGGGGGTGTGCTCCGTGCTGTGGAGGGGGTGGGCTCCTAACCTGCAGTGCTGAGCTTCCCATCCCATGGCCCACAAGTACCGTGTTACCTGAAAGATTCTCTGAAGATGTGCACAGTCATGGGAAATAAGACATTTATACCCGAGTCGTGCTAAGGCAGATGAGGATGGGTGTTGTCTTAGCTCCCCAGGCAGGGTGCAGCCAGGACACGGGCTGGGGTGTAGTGAGAGGAGGCTGCCCACCCTGCCCCAGGCACTGGCCCTGTAAATCCACCCCTCCTTGTCCAACCCTGCTGCCCCCAGCACAATGAGCACCTCTTGCAGCACCTGGGCTCTGCCTGCCATGGGCACTGCGCTGAAAGGGTTACAGAGCCAGGCACCCTTGAAGGACAAGTTGCTGGACATCTTCTTGTTTGTGCTTAGTTATCAGGAGGCATCAGGTGACTTCCTTCTGGTCCCTTGGGGCCGCATGCGAGGAGAGGGTGACAGCCACACTGGAAGGGGAAGTGAAGTTGTGTTGCAAGAAGTTCGTACTCGCACTGAGGTCAGCGGTTTGGCTGCTCACGTGGCCTGGCAGTATAAAGCTGGATGCGAGAGCCGGGCTGCCCAGCTCAGAGCTTCACTGTCCTGGGAGCAGAAGGGAAGGAGGAAAGCACGAGCAAGAAGAAACAACAGGGAAGCGGAGGAGTGAAACAAAGTGGAGAAACATGGAAACTTCCCAGACACATAGCTCCGAAAGGTGAGAGCGTGACGGGAATGGGAGGGAAGTTTTTTGCCAGCAGAGTATTGTGTTTCGCCCCTTGCTTTTAGGCATGCTGTTCCTGTTTCTGCTCTGCAGGGAACGGCATGCTCCTGCTTTCACCTCTGGATGGAGTCTGTCAGTCTTCCTGGCTCGGGACAGCATTTGGGATGCTGGTGCTCCCTGGTTTCTATCTGTGGCTCTCGGGAATGCTCTGTTCCTTTTCCCAGCCTCCCTGTTTTTTCCTAGAGAGCTAAGATCCATTTTGCTAGAGGAGAGCGACAGCACTGACATCTGTTTTGCTGCTCTTCCCCAGCATGTCCAAGGACCTGTCAGAACTGATGAAGGAAGCTACCAAGGAGGTGCACGAGCAGGCAGAGAACACGCCATTCATGAAGAATTTCCAGAAGGGGCAGGTGTCGCTCCACGAGTTTAAGGTACTTCATAGCAGCATTGCTTGGGGATGGGATTTCCCTGCCAGGAAATATACTGTTAGATCAGAATCGCTGCGTGGGGACTAAATGGGGGAGGACGGGGACAGCACTGTGCATTACAGCTGTCCGGTGTCAGCACCTCCCATGCAAAACATGCTCTTCATCAAACTCCAGCATGCTAAGATCTTACCGGCTCCTCTTGCAGAAGGCAGGGCAGGAGTGTGCACATCAGGATGTGCAGCCAAGCTGAAACAGGATAAAAAGACAAAGAGGTTCAAAGGGTTAATGTATTTTTTTTTCCTCTTTCTTCATAAATGTCTGCATGTTAATTATTGGCAATGATAGTTAATGGAGGTATGACTATGTGCAGATACATGAGTGGCTGAAATGCCAAAAAGAGGGAGAATACTAAATTTATGACACTAAGCAGCCACAGGTAGAAATAATGATGGAATAGTGAGAAAGTGAGGCTGTGGGATCATCTCTGGCACTGAAATTTGCAATGTTTTAGTTGTCACTTGGGTTATACCAGAACTGAGATCGTAACAATAATTACTCAAAGGCAGACTGAATTTGAGCAAGCCATGTCTGCCACTAACAGGTAGAAGCCTGTCGCTTTTCTTAAGACAAGAGAGAATCATTTGCAGATATTAGTCTGTGCCTAACCTGGCTAGATATGTGATTCCTGGGATCTGAGCCACATAACAAAGCCATGAGCAAAAACAAAGCACACACCTGGGCCAGAAATTCCTGGGAGGCTATAGGATGTGACGCATGGGCTTGCAAATACCAGCTAGCGATCCAACCTGTTGTTTAATTACTTTGTTGTTGAATTGTTCCTTGGCAAATAAATCTGTAAGAGTAGGAAAAAAGACTACTTATTTCTAACAGGTCGCATTCAGGATACTTAGTCAAGCATGAATTTAATCTCAGGTGCTGACTTCCTCCTGTTAAGAAATGCAGCATTGGTTAGGCAGTGAACTTTGAGACAGTCTGGCAATAATGTAAGAAGTCAGGCCTTCAGGAATACAGCTCAGGTTCTTAGAAGATATTTATGTGCTGTCAGGAGGAGTGAGATGTGATGTGGGTTTTAAAAACTAACGATAGTTTTCAAAAGCCACATTTCCCATTAAACCACTACCTGCCTCCGAAAACAACCAGTCAAGTTGTATTTTCTTAATTAGGCAATGTTCCTGTATTTTGTTTCTTTTCCAGTAAGCTGGATAACAGGTTATTGTTTAAAACACACTGGTTTTGTTTACTCTCTTGGCAAACCTATATATCTGCCCTGACACGTGACTCCCCAGAATCTGAATATTTGTTTCCACAACCGAGCCACTGCCTGTGTGCTTATCAAAGTCCTATTTGCTGGCACAGTGCGGAAAAGTTGGAACGGCAACTCTTTTACTGCAGAACTGATTGCTTTGTGGGAGAGTAAACGGCTTTCTCTCCTGTCATCAGCATAGTCCCGTCCACCCCCAACCCGATTCACCTGTACTGCAATACCTTCATGTTTTACCCTTTGCTGCTGATAAAGGATTCCAGTGTAAGGAAGGGGTGGTGTAGGTGTAATTATGTATACAGCCTCTGAAAACAGAATGCCCGGGGAAAGAAAGAACACAGCCAGATTGTCTTACACCACATGGAAAAGCTGGCAGATAGAAGAAAATATCACGTAAGCTGGGAAAAACAACAATAACAATGGTTTCAAAATAGAGAGAACACGCAGCTTCGCAGCGCTCCTTCACAAAGGCATCTTTCAGAGGCAGGCTGGGCTTCCAACCCCCTTTTATCTTGTCTCCTCGGGGCAACCAAGGAGGCAACCCCACTTACAAGTCTGGATGAGGAGAGCGGTAGTGCCTCAGTTCCTGGGATGGTGGGATGCCAACAGGATGAATATGTTGAAAAATAAACAGAGTGTGTCATCATCTCACAAGGCCCCACAAAGGGAAGCCACATCTTGAAGCATTCAGATTTGAACAATGCACCAGAAAATATACCTTTGGGAATACCCTCTCTATTGACCGAGGGAATGAGGAGAATAGACCAGGCATGATTTAATAGGGCTCCAGTTTCCATTACATCAAGCTGCAAGAACTTTCACTTGAAGGTGAAGGCAGTGGCTTTTAAGGGCAAGTAAGACCAATATCTGCTGGAAAGGGCTTAGGTCTTACCTGATGCTGCCTGAAGCAGAAGGGGAAGGGCTAAATGGTGTCTCACTGCACATTGCAACTCTGTTTTCCACATAGGAAACCTGCAACACCACAGATGTGCATGACTCATACTGGGTGTGCCCATGAGTAACTTTTTTGTTAGTAGGATTTGTCCCCAAAGCCTGAAGAAGACAGACAGATGCACCTGTAGCTCATCCTCTTCCTTCTCTTTCAGCTGGTTACGGCATCCTTGTACTTCATCTACTCTGCTCTGGAAGAAGAGATTGAACGTAACAAGGACAACCCAGTTTATGCCCCTGTGTATTTTCCGACGGAGCTGCACCGGAAAGCTGCTCTGGAGAAAGACTTGGAGTACTTCTACGGCAGCAACTGGAGGGAAGAGATCCCATGTCCTGAGGCTACTCAGAAATATGTTGAGAGGCTCCACTACGTAGGCAGGAACCACCCAGAGATCCTGGTGGCCCATGCCTACACTCGGTATTTGGGAGACCTGTCTGGGGGGCAGGTGCTGAAGAAAATTGCCCAAAAGGCCCTCCAGCTGCCCAGCACTGGAGAAGGGCTGGCTTTCTTCACCTTTGATGGAGTCTCCAACGCCACCAAGTTCAAGCAGCTCTATCGCTCCCGCATGAATGCCCTCGAGATGGATCTTGCCACTAAGAAAAGAGTCTGGGAGGAGGCCAAGAAAGCATTCCTGCTAAATATACAGGTGAGTAACAACCAGACAGCTCTGCCTGCCCACACCCTCTCTGAAACAAGATAATAGCTACAGGGGAAAGGTAAAGCCGGTATTTCTACTCTGGAGTTTATGGGAAGTTGTGGATTAGGGCAAGATAATCAGAGTTGGATGGCTACACTTGTCCAACCTGGGAGCTTAGTAAAAGGCTTGTCTCTGAAAAGCTCTTCTCCCTCCCCTAGGGTTTGAATTCAGTCTCTTCTGTTTGCCATTATTCAGATATGAATGAGGGCTTATACTGGGAATGGGGATCACCATCTATCTGTCCTACCTCTGTAGTACAGCTCCACAGGTCCTCTCTGGATGCTGACTAGATGCATAGGTACCTTGCTTTCCTTCCCATCAGAAGATGGGCAACAGCCTTCTCCTGAGCTGGAAGCTTCAAGGAGAACCTGTAAAGTGAACAAGGAATTTGAAAGACTTCCACAGGCAGATTATGTTCTGTGCAAAAAGTGCCAGGAGACTTGGACTGAAGGCTTGTGTCTTTCTCTAGTTCCTAAAGTGCCTGGGGCAGGGGAAAGGGGTCCAGTGAAAGAAGAAGAGGAGGCCACATAATGAGACAGTGTTCCCTCTTCTCAGGTGTTTGAGGCACTGCAGGAGCTGGTGTCTAAGGGCCAGGAGAATGGTTACCCTGTGCAGCCAAAGGCAGAGCTTCGCACAAGGAACGTTAACAAATCATATGAGCACGGTAAGATACTTCTAGGGGCAGGAGTTTAACATTGCCCCTTGTGGTTTTGTTCTCCTCCCTTCCTATGTTCTTCTTTGTAAAAGCGACTGAGAAATGAGCATGAGGTGCTTGCCCTGTCTCTTCTCCAGCCATCAGCAGCTAGCGCAAGGAGAGGCACTGGTGTGTGCAAAGCTTCTTCTAGACATGACAGAGCAAGGATGACACCTGTGGGCTCTCCAGAAATAGTATCAATGAGGGAGCTTTACAAGAAGAGACTCCCCTCTCCTTCTCTTAGGTTTTAACAAGTGTAAGGTTCATTAGCCACGTGAGTTTCAACCACAAGGAAAACTGGCCTTGAGTTCACAGAAGCAACGGCTGCAGTTTTGGGCCCAGAACAGCTGCGATGCCACGATGCTGACAAAAATTTCTTCCAGACACACAGCCCTATCCAACACCCTGTCCTTTTGGACTAAATCTCCCTCTGCTCATTTTTCTGCCTTCCAGAAGTATTTACTGAAAACACTCCTTGAAAGTGTGCTGGGTTTATAATGAGCATTGTTCTGGATGGTGAAATATGACCAGCTGGGAAGTGGGGATGTACAGGCTGCCCATCAGTTTTGCAAAACTGAAAAAGCTCCATCTACTGACAAACACCGATCCCGAACTGGGCAAAGCCGGAGCAGTGGCTGAAAGCAAAGCAATCCCTTTTCAGGGAGTCAAGCTTGTGACTGAGTGAGGAACAGGCTCAGATGTTTACAGAGGAGGGTGGTTTCCCTGATAACGTGTGATTCAAATAAAAAAGTTCTTATGACCTACCCAGTTTGAAACTAAAACGGAGATTTTTCAGTGCATACTGGATTGAACCACAGTTTTCCCATGGCAAAGAATGAAAAGCAAACCTCGTCTTGCGCATCTCTAGACAATGAAGCTTAAAGCAACTTCTTTGGGAAATGCAGTAAAAGTTCTCTGTGAAACTTTGCCGCTCTTTTCCCAATACACTCATAGTAGGATTTTCAGGAAAGTTTGGTGTTGGATGATGAATCCCATCCTGAAGTTGTACTGGAAAGATTATTTGTCTGGAGTGCTAAGGACTACCTGTTTAAGGTCATTAGATGCCTAACCAATTAAATCAATGAGAAGTAGGAGACAAAATGCCTTTTAAAATTCTGGCTTAAGTATTTGGCTGTCTTCTGCACACATCAAGGGTTTGATGGAGCTGGGCAGTGCATTTATAAGCCTGTAAGGAGACAAGGGAAGAGGCCAGTACTCAAGTACAGGCAGAGAGGTTGTAAGCCTTTGTGATTCCCAGGTCAAGTCTGCTGCTTCCCTTCTTCACCTATCCCAGGAAAGCAGAACTTGCTGCCGCTGTTTCCCCCACCCCAACTGGGCTCTGGGCTTCCTCCTTCTCCCCTTGACAACTCCAGCAGGGTCTGCTCCGGCACTGGGGAGAGCACGTGTGGCATATTGGCAGCTTCTTGCCTCAACTTGTTCTCATCCACTTTTTTGTTTTCTTTTCCCATTTGATCTAGGTCCAGCGCCTGGGAAAGAAAGTGAGAGGACAAACAGGAGACACACAGACATGATGCCCACCACTCCCCTGATGCGGTGGATCCTGGCACTCAGCTTCCTAGCCACGACAGTCGCCGTGGGCTTATTTGCCATGTGAAGAAGCAGGACCTTCACCTTCTCTTCGTGCCTTCCCTCACCCTGAACTAATCCACCTTCCCCAGTCCTTGTGAGAGAAATTCCCCCCGACTGGGTACTGTGATCTTGGCTCTGCCACTAATATTAGGAGACTTTTCTCCCCAGAAATCAAAGAGAGTGCTGAAAGGGGGTCAGGCAAAGTCTCTCCCATGCTTGGTGTGAGCTCTTCTCAGAGACTAACTCTATCACCAGAAACTAAGGGTAGAAAAGGCTAAAAACAATGGCCAAGAATTGTCGTTGCTTTACAGACTGCCTGCAAAAATCCTAGAGGAACAGAAATGCAACTTTGACACCTGTCTCTCCTCAGAAATACAAAGCTCCCCGGAGCTCTGCTCAAATTTTTATCCTGCTAAATAATACTGTGATCACTTCTGTGGAACCACACGGCTCCTGTGGGTTATAGACTGTTTTATATGACACTAGTAGGTCTTTGTAATTCTTTTTCCAATCATTTTTGTTTTTTTAAAAAGCAGAAGACGGTTGTTGAAGATACAGTGTCGTTCTCTTGTCTGGTTATATAATTTATACACATAATAAACTTCAATGTAAAGTCGTCAGGCCTGGTGTTTCCTATTATTAAAGCCTTACCTGGGGAGAAAGGAGGTGTCTTTCTTCCTCCCAGTTTTATGTCTTTTGGAGCTGCTGCCTCCAGAGACATTACAATAGATGAAAGTGGGAGCTATCATCAGAGCCAGACTCTGCTCCCACTCAGTGCTAACAATAACCTGTTAGAAGCTGGGGCAGGTTTCTTCAGCTCCTACACACTGGTCTCTATTTCTAGAAATGAAATTCTGTGAGTGTACAAAGTATCTTTAAGGGGCGGAAGCTGTACGTAAGAGCTGGTTGCTATTCTATTAAAAGCAAAAGGTGACCCTCAAACGGTCTAAACCAGGACAGCTCTCCCTGACCGCTACCAACTAAGGGCTGCATTTCCAGACTGCTTTTGCGAGAACTTCAGCATGAATCAGAAAACCAAGTATGTTTTCACCACCCAGAAATGAAATGCACAGTAGGTTCTGATCCTATGAGGCAGCTAAATGGGAGACATCAAGCATGCAACTGCATGCCCTCACCTAGGTAACAAACCAACCCAACTTACTCCCAGGACTCGTTACTCACAAGGCATGGCTAAAGGGACTCCGAACACACGGCACTGCTGGAGCAGCCTACGCACACAGCTTTCTTTCCCCCCCTTTTGCTAAGGCAGATCTGGAGGTCTGGCTTTGTGGCCAGCCAGGGCCCTAGGCCATAGGCCCTATCTGCTTCAGGAGGTCTTCTAACACAAGAGAGGCTGCAGTTCAGGTATGGCACAGCAGGTACCAACAAGGCCATTATCTATCACCTCAGAGTCTTTTCCTCTCTTTCTACCAGAAAGCCTCTGTGATCAACCTGTCTCCATGATGCTGCCTGTTCTGGCTGTGACCTTAATCCTAAAGACACGCTTTCCTACTGATCTGTTTTAACAACCAGCATTAAACCTGCTCACACAGCAAGAATCAGAAGGCAGGCCCTGCTGAGAATAAGTGGGACTGTCATTATTCTCAGGCTCTTATCTACCCTATATCCCTTCCTAAATCCCCTTTAATACTTCTCTATTTGGACCCTGGTAGAAAAAACAGTTAATTGTTAAAAAAGATAGTCAGATGTTTGAAAACCAGGGATATGAGGCTTGATAGCTATTCAAATATAAGAACTTACTCATTCATTCAAATTTATATTAAGTTCTACCTATTCAGTCCCTCTAACCCACCCCAACTAAATCATTATGTTCATTCAACATGCAAACAAATGCCCATGAGCTCAGAAATGTACTCTACCACACTCAGCCCCTCTCCTCTGCCCATAGAGATCGTAACTGCAACCTCAAAGTTAGGAAATCTGGATTCAGACTGACATCATCCCCTCCCTGCTCATAGCAGAAGAGGTACGATGCTTTGAGTATCTCACAGCCATCATGCTATCGCACACTGAAGGACTCCAGAAGTCATCAGAGGTGAAGACTAAAGCTTTGCTCATACTCATCTATGATCTTTATGAATATATCTGGTTTCTCTGCAACGAGACAGTCTTTATTTTCCACCAGCTGCAGTTAAAACCTCCCTTGCAATGCACTATGCTTCCCAGCTTTATTTTCATTTAGGATGCGCACTACCACATTTTTGAAGGGCCAAAATGCTTACCCAACAACCTGCCAGCCTTCTCCCAAAATTCACTACTGGTCAGGAGAAAAGCACCCCGGAAAACACATCCCCTGAGGCAGCAGCCTGTTTGCAGGCCATCAGGCTTGCAGCACAGCCACTGCCATCCCTGTGGGCCCCCGGCCAGACCACCTGCCCGCCATTTCCTCACAGTACATCCCACCGCATTCAGCAGGTTTCTCCTCTGCCCTCCGTGGCCGTGGGCCTGCTGCACCACAGCC
>NW_009191441.1:0-427 GCF_000690835.1 Fulmarus glacialis | reverse complement strand
GTGGGCACTGGGACTGCTGGGCACTGGGGTTCTGGGGACTATGCATATGAGGGTGCTGGGCATGCCTGTGTACTGAGTGCTTGGCACTGGGTTCTGGGTGCTGGGGATGCTGGCTGGTGGTCATTGTCTGTGTGCTGGTTATTGGGCACTGGCGGTGGAAGGCATGGGAGTGCTTCTTGCTGGGCATTTCCTGATCCTGGCTGTTGAGTAGTGGGGGTGCTGAGCGCTGGGCATGTCTGGGTGCTGGATGGAGGGCGCTTTGGGTGCTGGGCACTAGGGGTGCTGGCTTGTGGCAATGTCCATGTGCTGGGCATATCCATATGCCAGATGCTGTGCACTTGGGGTGCTGGGCAAAGGGGTTAGTGGGTGCTGTATACCGGGTTTGCAGGGTGCTGGGCGGTGAGCGTGCTGAGTGTGCTGGTTGCTG
>NW_009191440.1:0-285 GCF_000690835.1 Fulmarus glacialis | reverse complement strand
CAACGCCGCCACTTGCGCCTTGTTGCAGCTGCCCTCTGCCCTGTACTCTAAGAGGTGGGGGAGCTTGTTAAGGGAGGTGGTCAAGCTGGGGACGTCAGGGACATCGGGGACGATGTCCTCGCCATCCCCCAGCCCCACCACCACTGCTCGCTCCTTGGGGCAGCCGCCCTCGGCCACGCACTTGGAGGGATTGGGGAGCTCATCGAGGACGTCGGTGGTCAAGTTGGGGACGTTGGCGGTCAAGGTGGTGTCCTCACTGTCCCCTAGCCGTGCCACCACTGCTTG
>NW_009191439.1:763-981 GCF_000690835.1 Fulmarus glacialis | reverse complement strand
GCTTTGTGCAGCTGTGTACGGTTGTGTGCACGGTTGTGTACAGTTGTGCCCGGTTGTGTGCACGGTTGTGTGCGGTTGTGCACGGCTGTGCAGGGCTGTGTGTGGTTGTGCACGATTGTGTGTGTGTCGTTTTGCACAGCTGCGTGCAGTTGTGCATGGCTGTGCATAGCTATGCACGGTTGTGTGCAGTTGTGCACGGCTGTGGAGGGCGGGGTGTG
>NW_009191439.1:0-261 GCF_000690835.1 Fulmarus glacialis | reverse complement strand
CATCGTCATCGCGCCTGGGGTTTCACGGCCGGCGCCCTCCTCCCCTGCTCCCCCCTTGGCCTTTGGGTCAATATTTGCAGGGCTTCCCGGGGCTCCACCTCCCGCCCGGTATCGGGGTGTCCCCTGAGAGCTCAGGGTCCACGCGATGGCCAGTAGCACCCCAAGCCCTTGCCACAGGGCGACCAGCCTCGTCGCGTCCCTTGGCGTCCCAGGGGACATCACCGAGTGCCCACGCGTGATTGCGGGTGGAGGAGGGAAACC
>NW_009191438.1:0-5881 GCF_000690835.1 Fulmarus glacialis | reverse complement strand
TCTCCAATGTGCGTCCTTCCCACGGGCTGGAGTTCTTCACAAACTACTCCAGCATGAGTCTTTTCCATGGGGTGCAGTCCTTCAGGAACACACTGCTCCAGCGTGGGTCCCCCAAGGGGTCACAAGTCCTGCCAGCAAACCTGCTCCAGTGTGGGCTCCTCTCTCCACGGGGCCACAGGTCCTGCCAGGAGCCTGCTCCAGCGTGGGCTTCCCACAGGGTCACAGCCTCCTTCAGGCACATTCACCTGCTCCAGCGTGGGGTCCTCCACGGGCTGCAGGTGGATATCTGCTCCACCATTAACCTCCATGGGCTGCAGGGGGACAGCCTGCCTCACTGTGGTCTTCACCACAGGCTGCAGGGGAACCTCTGCTCCAGCGCCTGGAGCACCTCCTCCTCCTCCTTCACGGACCTTGGTGTCTGCAGAGTTGTTTCTCTCACATATTCTCACTCCTCTTTCCCAGCTGCTGTTGTGCAGCAGTTTCTCCCCCTTCTTAAATATGCTATGATGGAGGCACTACCAATGCCACTGCTTGGCTCAGCCTTGGCTAGTGGCGGGTCCATCTTGGAGCTGTCTGAAACTTGCTCTGTCGGACATGGGGGAAGCTTCTGGCATCTTCTCACAGAAGCCACCCCTGTAGCCCCCCTGGCTACCAAAACCTTGCCACGTAAACCCAATACATTTATTCAAATTATTACAATTTGTATTAATATACTGTGGTAGTAGTCACATGTCTAAATCAGGATTGGGTTGAACAGCACCAACATCTTTTCAAATACAGAGAAGAGAGGCCTTCTGGAAGGGACTTCAAACATAAAGAAACAGAAACAAGTGACAAATTAGATGCAGTACAATAGTTCACAAACATAGTGGGACTCTTCTACTTATCATTAAGAAACAGCACGACAAATGGCACACGTGTGAGAGACAACATGCATGAGGAGCAGAAACGAACAAGGAGAGCAGGAGTATCACAGCTCACTGCCTGCAAACCTGTGCATCTGAAGTACAGCACGGCAGTTCCTGTATAGATTTTTAGAAGCTTTTCCCCTAGAAAGGAGGAAATCTAGTCATTTTTGCTGGAGAATCTGAATGACAGGCAATAAAGGCTGGGGATTTGGGTACTGACAGTGGGAAGTTGATATAAAATACATTATTGGAACACCAACATAATGAAATAAACTAAAAAGGGCAGAAAAAAGACAACTAAACTAAAAATCTAAACTAAAAAGAAGAGATGGCAGAATATTCATACTGGAAGACCAACACAACTCTCAACTGAGTGCAAAAAATGTGATTTATTAGTATATATTTTAAATAACACATTAGATGTTAAATCCAACTTTTTGACATAACTTTTCAGGGTATCTCAGTGATAAAATCTGCTTTTTTTTTTTAAAAAGCCATACAAAATTCATTGTAAAAGTGGAAGAGCTGTAGCTTTTATGGCTTTTACAGATTTTTAGAGCAATCTGTGTGAAAACATGAATTCACACACATGCACACTCAACAATTCTGAGTATCAGTATTTAAACTGCATATGTTACCAGCAGCTGTAACTTTTCAAACTGTAAAGTATCAAGCCAATGGAAGACACTATCCTAGGTATTATTGAACATAAGTACAAATTAATGTGCATATAAAATGCAAAACAAAAAGTCTATAGAGCTTAGATGGTGACACAAGCAGTTAACAGCATAGTTTACCATTCCTGACATTTTAAATGTTAATATTGTCACTGACACTGCAGACTGCATTGCCTGCTGCCTCTAACATAAGAATATTTAAGTTACCCTCAGACTTCATAACTTTAATTGACTATCCTCAACTTCTCTCAACAGAAAAGCCTTTCAAAAAGTTTTTAAGTACTGTAGAGGAGTGGTGGCTGAGATGCTGTCACTACTGTCTTTGTTGGCTAGATAAGTAAAAGACTTGCTTCTCCGAAATTAACATTTTCATAAGCACTTCAAATATCAACACTTAAATACACAGAGATGAATGTGCTAAATTTATCAAATTATGACACACTACCAAGTGTATGTATATTACTCCCTCTATGGGATCAAATCTGTATAGTTATTACCCATACTGCAATTGCTGGCCTACAAAGCACATACATATATTTTTTGTCTCAAAACTCTGATCTTTATATCATTTATGGTCAGTTTAGCTACACAGAATTTCTGTCCACATGATGTATTCATATGCATAACCCAGGACTAAAGGATCCCAACTTTGGAAACAAATTTTGAATGCCAAAGAAGAAGGCACATGTCTGACCGGTGTGTAACACTATATAAATATGGCAAATGAACATATCTTTCTTAAAAGCGGAGTTTTTCTCACATCTCACAGCATGACATCCTTTCTCCACCTTGCACAACTAGCCTTCCTGGCAGGTAGCCAGAAGTATTTCCTCTCCCTTCCCCGCCTCTTCCCAGATGTCTCACCTGCTCGCAGGAGGCAGCATCCAAAATGCAATCCTGCTTTACCAGGCACTAACTCATGCTTTAGGTAGGACCTGCATGGACATGTGAAAAGGACCTTATTCCTGAGGCCTAAGTAGAAAATAATATGCTTCTAAACTCCAAAGAGTTAAACTTGGTTAAGGAAAATGACAGTACTCTCTCCCATGGGAGAAGTCCTACTGTAACTCATATAATTGACTCTTAAGTCCTGAAGACGTCTAACAACAATGTACATAAGACTATTCTACTATAAAATTTACATAAACCCTTTTGCTATTTAATACAGTCTTTGGGGTTATATTAATAGCAATGCATCACCTAAGATGCCTGTACAATTACAAAAATAAACCCTAAAATATCTTGACAGCATTCCCCTCAAAAAAGGTTAGACTGTCACTCTGGAATGCCATCATCTTTATTTCAAAATATCATTACCAAGAACATTATTTGCTTTACAGTAAAGAGGCTATCACTAATTATACATTAAATGAAGGAGAAAAATTTAAGAGTTATGAGAACTGGAAATCTCTAAAACCCATACTATGAAGAGGTGCATTATAATCTGACTAATTCTCCCTGCTGCAGCTTTTGCATTCCCAGTCATCATCTTTATCTAATCTCTGCATCTCTAACTTCTGATTCTTGCAAGCAACCTTTTCTGTGCTCAGCACATACTTATCTGCATGACTAATGCAATTAGAAAGAAAAAGCAGCACTTTTAACATGCTGTAAAAACTCCACCAGATGGCACCTAAAGACAACATGACCCACTACTTCAGCATTAGTATTGCACACTTTTTTTGCTGTAAGGATTAAAAAAGGTACCTTTAGGTTCATGATTTTAGCATCTAGCATATAAAACCACACGTTTTAGGAAAATATAAATGTTTATAAATTTTGTATTTGACTGATACCAAATGATGAAAGAAAAATGCTAGAAAAAGTGAAATTACAACACTTGTATTATGTTCTCTCCTCCAAAAATTTTCTTCTTCAGTGAATGCAGGTATCTTCCTCCCACTTTTCAGCACATTTTTTGCCATTTTGCCCCTTTCAGCTGAAAATCTCTATTCTCTGTGTTCCAAGTTACCTTTCTCTTTTCACTAAGATCAATCTTCAGAAAGTTAGAATTACAATGTATCAGGGCCAAGATTGACCTTGACATCTCTTGGCATCTTATTACTGCTAGTTGTAATAAATGACTAAAACTTCACAATATACACATCTGTGTTAATGAATATCCACATTTCACGCCACTTCACTAAAATATAAATGTCAGTCATAAGAGCTATTTCATAAAATAAACACTTCTTTTGAAAGAATTCTTTTTAATTCTTTTTTCTCAATTCTTTTGAAAGCAGACTCTTTTCCTTATCACCCCCTATATAAGGAATACACTATACAAATTTAAGATTGGGCTTTAAAGTCATGAGAACCTTACTGGTTTTCTAGAACTCCTTCTTTTCCACCTACATATATACTGACACACAACTTGATATACTTACATTTTGGTTTTCCCTACTGAATATTAAATAATAACATTTTACCTAATCTTCTTTAATAGTTAAGAGGTGGGGAAGCAAGGGTGTGCTGCTAGACAGTGCAACAGCAAAACAGTAGTTATTCTACTGTGGTGATAGAAAAGGCTCAGAGAAAAAAAGTCCAAATCCAGTTATTCAAAGTATTACTAATTAAAAAGTATGCCAATATTACCCCAATGACAAAGTGAATTGTATCAATAAAAAGGAAGCTAAAATAGAGCATAAACAAAGACAGACTGAATCAAATTCAAATAAAATAGCAATGTATCTGTTCATTTTGCATGTTCACAGATAAACAGAAACTTATTTTAGGAAAGGTAAATGGAAGCACTGGGCCTCTTGCTGGTTTCAAAAGTAGAGCTCCCTGCAAGGTCTGCATGAGCACTGTTTTGCTTTCAAAAGCGACCCACAAAGACCTAGGTGAGGAAGGGTTATTGACTTTTACTATACATTCCCCAATTATCGGGCGGGGAGAAGAGACACTTACAGATGCTGTGCCCACCTGATGCTTAGGCTCACTCCTCACATTGTCATGTAGAATCAGTTATACTGGTGGTTCTTGTCTAATTCACTAAGAACTGGCGGGGGAGAGATCTTGTTATAAGACTTCTCATCTGATCAGTGCCCATTTCAAATATGTGTGTTCCACTCAGAAAATACGTAACCTGTACTGGTATTATATTGGTACTGGTGTTATAAAGCACACTGCATATACCGCTATTGCTTCTGACTCTAAGTCAGAGCACATTTCCTAAACAGTGCACATGAAAATAAAATACTGAATGACTCCTGCCACTACCTCTCTCTCCTACCACTTTTCAGAGCACTGTCTGTCACTCTTGTGACAGCTAATGTCTGTAGATCTGCTGAATTTCAAAAAAACATTCACATCAGTATTGGCTCCCACCACAGCGCACTACACCTAAGTACACAGAAGTCCACTTCTAGGAACAGGTAATACCAAACTTCTCATTTTATTCAAAGGAAAGCTTTAAAAATGGCATTTACTCCAGAGCACACAGCAGTCCCTTAGGGGCTGTGTATTGTTGAAGTCTGCTCAAGCCTGCATTAGCACTGCAGTAGACTTTTCACCTCATTTTAAGTGAATTTACTGATTGTAACTAACCTCCACAGGCCCTGCAGTCATCAATCCTCTACCAACACCACTGGTACGGCACCTCTCTTACTAAGATTGTCCAGAACACCTCAAATCACCTCAAATCCATCCCAGAAGTCTTCCTGCTAGAAGCCCGAGAGGGTCATTTTGGCCTGTTTTGACCTCCACAGAAATAATCAGCAATGCCGCCAATAGCTGCAGAGGGCAGCAGGGTATGGAAACATAGCTAAGGCTAACAGAATGCTTTCCCATGCAATAGCAATGAGCCAGCAACGACACCAGCCAGGTGTCACCCCCAAATCCAAATAAAGGATGGAAGGTTGTCATGGGGGAAAACAACCAAATAAACCCCCCCAAAACCCACCCTATAATCCTGAACATCAGGTAACGCTGAGCAGTAGCTATCTGTGAGCAAGTACCCTGAAGATGAAATTTTCCCTCACCAACATCCTTCCATCCTCAATATCTGGTTCCCTTATTTCACGTGTAGCCTAGGGACAAACTACTAAGAGACAACTTTTGGACAAGACCTTCGTCACTTCTTTTCACAAATACTACTTCCAGAGCCTAACGCACCCCTGAAGTACCACGTCCCTGGCCCAGAAATAAAACTGCTGGGTGAAACACCTGCCCTCTCGCAGGAGAACAGCGATGTTCAAAATGTCACCCATGCTTTGGCTCTACACCCATCGTGTCAGAGTTGGGAGATTCAAAATTTAGCCGCCGTCCGTGCCCGACCCCTGGCCCGTGCCCGCC
>NW_009191437.1:11848-12356 GCF_000690835.1 Fulmarus glacialis | reverse complement strand
CCCCCTCGCCCCCTTCACAGCCCTGGAGGACCCCCCTCCTGCTCGGGAGCCGCCAGCATAGCACAAACCTCCCTGAAGGTGAGCCCGGAATGGGCCGTGTCCCCACGGCACTGCCCCGGCATCCCCTGGTGTCCCCTCACCGAGCTGGAAATCGGGGCTTTATTAACTCTATGTGTGATGAAGGGATGGCAAAATGTATGTGTTACAGCTGCAGGTACAGGGGCTTGGGACCAGCTGTGTAATTATCACTGGGCCCCCAGCTGGGTCCAGGGGAAAGCATAGGGGTCCCCCCTGGCACCAGAGAGGCTCTGGGCATTTCAGCAGCAGCGAGAGCAGGCAGGGAGGGGACAGGCAGCGCCAGGCAGAGCCCAAAGCCAGCAGCCACCCAGGCCCATGGCTCAGCCTCCACCTGAGGCTGCTCCTCACCCCAGGACAGTGCCCACACGCAGACTTGCTTCATCCAGTTCACCAGGAGGGCTTGGGGGACCAGCGGAGGGCCCAGAAGGGC
>NW_009191437.1:0-11669 GCF_000690835.1 Fulmarus glacialis | reverse complement strand
TTTTTTTTTTTTTTTGATATATATATATAATAACACACATATACATTTGCTCTAGAGCAGCCTCCCAGCCCCATTTGGGCACATACAGGGACTCAGGTGCTAGCCCTGTCAATGTAAGGATCCATCACCCCCTGCTCCCACCTCCCCATGCATGAAGATAGCTCTATAAAGGGTGGAGGTGGAGCAGAGCCAATGATGCACCCAGACAGCACCCCCACTGTTAGGAAGGGTGCAGGGGCCAGGCAAGCTCTCATCAGCCTTGAAAGAACCAAACACAGGCAGAGCTCTGAGCACCAGCCTTGTGCCCCAACCCCATCAACAAGACCACAGTGAATGTTTTTGATCTCTTCAGTCAGCACCCACCCCCCTCCTGCCTCGTTAGGCAGATGTGGATAGACAGGCTGAAGGGACAGGGAGGCCAGTGGTGTGCCAGGGCTGAGACCAGCACCCCAAGGGCGGTGAGGAGGGGAGGCTGGAGCTTGTCATGCAGCAAGAGGGTCAAGACAAGGAACATTTGCTTACAATCTTTATTGAAGTCATACAAAAGTTGCCAAAAAGTGAAAAAATACACTATATACAAAACCATTTTCCTTGTAAGGAGAGGAGTGTCCAAGGTTAAAGAATTATCATACTGTGCTTTCAACTGCAGCCCCTGATTCTGCTTGTGGCCTTTTCTCTGTCTAAAAGAAAAGAAAAGGTTTTGTTTTTAAGAAAAAAGACACTGCCTTACAGCACCAATTCATGCAGCAGTTCAAGGTGTCTGTAATTTGAAGACTTTACTGACTACATGGGCTTTGCTGGTCTTCAGAGCCCAACACTATTCTAAAATATTGACGTTAACAATTGTAGCCCAAGTGATAAGTATTAAAACCCAGGAGTATTAAAAAATAGTTTGGGGGGGAAAGGCCCTGTACTGTAGATCAGCTCAGCTCGAACACCCAGAGCATGGTTCTGTCCCACCCCACAGGTTGGAAGTCTCCACAGCCGGTGTCTTTCCAGCCCACACAGCATCAGACACCGTGGTACAACATGCATCCTGCCAGCTGGGGAATATTCCCCACCTCAGCTGGGAAACTTTATGAAGACCAGCAGGCAATAAAACCAGTACATCTACCAGGCACAAACCCATGCCTGATCAGAGGGAAAAAAAGAAGCATGGCACAGACTCCTGACTCAGCTGCCCACCTCCTCTTCCATTTTTTCTGCAACCTCATTTCCACTGGGAGCAGCATCATCACCACCACCACCATTGACAGCCGGTTCTGGTTTAGACTTCTTAGCTTCATTGTCTCCCTGTTGAGTCTCCTCCTCTGGTTTCCTCTGAAGAAAAAATTGTTTAGTCTTCACTATGTACAAATTAAAGCTTAATTTTTTTTTTTTTTTAAGAGTAAGACATTGTTTAGGTGCTAGTATCTGTAGTGCTGAATTGTCCTTAGTTATAGTTTGGCAAGGAAACATGCGACTGCTGAGCCAGGTGACAGTTAAGGGGACAGATTTAGGGCATCTATGACACTTGCAATCACCTGTGTAAAGCAGATCAAAGTTGCTCCAGGCAAACCTGGACTGAGAGGCTAATAGAACACAGGCCAGGCTGTGCCGCAGCAGCATACAAAATAAAAACTAAGATCCCATAGGGGATAATTTTAGTTACATTTGCAAACAGTTCTAGAAAAAACACATACATTTAAAGGAACTCTCTCAGTGAGAGGCAGTTTATTATGACTACCATTAGACTGGCTTTGCTATTTATTAAGTCCAATTCTCCATTTCCACTTGGAAAGAAGGGAACCCAACTCAGCCTGGTTGCTTGCCCTTTTCTAAAGGTCTGTAGGCCACCCTGCTCTTCTTGCAGGTCCTCAGCAGAGGAGGGCACTCGTTCAGGGAACGCCTGCAGAAGCCACACAACTCAGCTCAGAAGTTAAACCGGTGTGGGTCAGGCAGAGGGCTGAACCACCAGGAACTAGTCTCCTGGAGGCTGGATGGTTCCCAGACTGATTGGCTCCCAGTGGAAAGGAGTTTCATGTATTATATGTTTTTAGTTTTAAGGTGTTTTTTCCATTACAGAACTGAGGCAAGGAGAAAAGCTTCAAGCCAAAAAATCCAATTATACAGAGCAAGCTAGTGGTACTTTAACAAACTGTTTGTTCAACTAGTCATTTCTGGACTCACCTTTTTCCTGACTAGGTGAGAGATGTCTGTAACACACGGAGATGCACCATCAGCTGCTTTTCTTACTGGAATCTATTACAAGACATTGACACATGAGTAACAGCAAGCAGTAATCTTTAGAGCAGACAGAAATTCTCAACATCCATCTTAAATTAACTTACTGTGGAAACAGAACCACTGTCTTCACTTTGCACAAAGCCAGATGTAGTTCCAACCTTAAGAAAAAGCATAAGACAGACAGTGGAACAAATTCTAGCTATCTATTCATACAAAACCGTATATGCTAGTTTAGAAAGGGACAGAAAACCCAACTCCTTCATGTCTCAACACTGCATTCTGCTCCTACACTTATACACAGGACAGACAGATGAAGAGCTCGCACAGTGATGCGACAGTCAGTCCACTCTCACATTTAGCTGACCTATCATTTCCAACCCTGACACATTTAATTGCTATAGAAGCCTATCAAATTCCAGTTTAGTTTGGAACCGTTAATGTCAGTGTATTTACTAACTATCCTCTTTAGATGTCAGCTGCCTCAGTTTCCTTCTCACAATCACAGCCCATATCCTTTGTGAGCAACCACCAGCTCCCTGTCTGTTCAATCCAGTCTGAGCTCCTCCCATTACTGGTTTACTTCAAGTCTCACTGGAAGAATGTTTGGTTAAAAGGAAACAGCAGGACACTAACCAGAGTTGCTTTCAGTGCCAGCTCAGCTACTCTTGCACTCTTTTGAGATTCCTTTGAATCTTCTATCTTTTCTTTAATTTCAGGAAGCAGTCCCTTCAGTTCTTCAATCTCCTTCTCATCTTCAGGGGACCCACTTTCCATCTTCTTTATTCGCTCAGTAAGCATTGCTAGGATGAAATGGTTATCGTGGCAAAAATCCTCAAGACAAAGTAGCTGTCCAGTTATCAATGTCCTCAGAGGCAAGTGTCTGCTAACACACACTGTTTCAACAATTCTGATTACCAGTATAGCTTGTTACCAGTTTCAGACCAGCAAACATTTGCATGGCAAGGTAATATGCATATCTACTTCTACGGCAGTTAAACAAAGTCTGCTTTGACTTGTGAAAGCTCTCACATTTGCTAGGTAGTTTGAGAAACCCACTTACCCATTCTCTTGTCAATGACCTCCATGGATTTACCAAACTGCAAAACCGCCTCATCAAACTGGCTGTTGTAGTGGTACGCCAGCGCCAGCTGGTAGTGACTCTCGGCTAGCAGGCGGTCGTGAGCCTCCAGGTACTTCTGCTGCAGGGCCAGGCAGGCCTGAAACTCCTCTATAGCCTGCGTGTAGTTTTCTATAGGAGAAAGCCATAAGGTCTTTACAAACCACACTCATATCCAAACAAACAAGATCTAAACGCTTATTCAGTTACTCCGTATTTTTATTACGCTTTATATAGTCTGAAAACAGAACCACCATTGAATACAGCAGTTGAGTTCAGTGACAGGCTGCTTTCAGATTATCAAGTGACACCACTCACAGTCCAACACTGTGTCCCCCCCCCTCCTCCCCACCCCGCACCTCAGGAAAAGTTTAGAGTCCAGCTCCTCTAGTTCCCTCAAGAGTGCTTTGTCCATTTACAGCAACACAGTAAACGAAGCAGCCAAGCCAAAGCCAGGCACACAAATCCTGCTATTTTACCTACCACCATGAACCGAGTGCAACTTGAATCTAGAGCTAGGGATGGTCCCCTGCTACCTCCCAGTCAAGCTCTCCATTCAATGTATTCTAGTGACATGAAACACAACCCTCATTTTGTAGCCCTCGTCCAGAAACCTGTCACATTATTTCCAGTGCTTGCCATAGAGGAAGATCACACCCTACTTGGATTTAACAAGATTAAAACACATGTTTTTAAATGAAGGGCAGATAAGACACATTAGAAGGCACAAACCTAAGTCTTGCTTCACACTCCTTTTTTCTCATGCATAACACATCAGGGTCTTTCCTGACCATACCCTAGTATTTTGGAAAGTCTAAGAGAGTCAACCATTTTTTATTTGCAGTCTTAAATGTTCTGGAACTGCCATGCTACCAACATCTCCTACTGAACTCAACGACTCACTACTTCAATACAGAAAGAGTCCTCCTCAGTTTCTGAAGCTAATCAAACCTTGCCTATAAAGCAGAACACAAGGCTGGTTTTGATCTGGTAACACACTACTACTTCTTACTCGAAGCTTGCTTTCACTGTTCTGGAAAAGCATAGACTATCCTGTTTAGGGCACCGACTTGTTCATCCATTGATTCTAAAGCTTCTCACATGGCTGCACTATCATAATTAAACAAAGTGTATTTTCTTTTTCTCTTAACAGCCCTAACTCATCTCCGCTCATTTTAAAGTAAGAAATAGAGAAGGACAAAGTGGAACTGTACAGGAGGATTAGTATTACTTACCAGATTCAATGCTAACTTCTCCTAACTTTAGATGAGCTTGAGCTGCATGGAGCTGAGCTTCTTTTGTTTCTTGTCTAAATCAAGAAAAAAGTATTTTCAAATCCTGATCAGAATATGCCACATTCACTAATTGCTTATGCCATCCCCCAAATTCCAATGAGTTTCTCTAGCAGATATCCAAATTAGGACCTAAGCCTTTACCTCTTGTAGATGACTTTTGCTAACTCCAGCATGTCCCAGGCTAGCTCAAGATTTCCAATTTCATCCTCCTCACTTTCCTGTAAAGACTAGAAATGTGTTAAAGATTAAGTGACTTGGTTACAATCACGTCAAACAACACTAAGTTTCTAAGCAGTGTTGTAAAGGAATAAATTTCTTTAAGAGGTAAACAGTTTACCACTAGAAGGAAAAAAAAAAGAACATGCAGAAGAGGTTATTGCATCAACTGAGACTTTGCCTGCAGTGAAGGTGTTTTAAATGAAACATAAGCTTACATTGTTCGTTGATATGGCCTTAATTTTTTTTTTCCAGAAATAACAGGGCACCAATATTATCCTAAGAACAAGATTTTGTTTAAGGTGCTATTTAGATGAATCAAAAGCTAAATAAAGGACTTAATGTTCCACTTTCTTTTTAAATGAGCTTTTGAACTTCATTAGAATAGCCCGAGGCAGAGACAGATATTCTATTCAAGACAGTTGTCTAGCATGCTTCGTACCACACTCCAATAGGCTTCAGATTTTTCCAGGTGTTTTGATTGCTACATCAAGGAAATGCCTCAGATTTAAGCAGCACTACACTTGCCACTAAATTTCCATCCTAATCATGGCTTATTGGACTGGGTGCATTCAACACACATAGTGAGACAACAAAACAAGCAGAGAATAAACTGTTACAAGTAACTAACTTTAGTGACAAGCTAAAGCAACTCTCCCTGCCTGCCCCTGCATTTACCAGGCTGCATTACTCATCAGTAGACTGCCCAAGTTTACAGACAGAGCTAAGCAAGATACTACAATGCGTACTACGCATAACACCGCCCCTTCCTTAGGCAATACTGGTTTTCAAAAGTAATTTCCTGCATAAGACTAAATGAAATACAAGTGAGCTTTTATGAAGACATTAACATGACATTTAAGACAAATACTGCACTCTTCCATGAACACCGATATCAGAGCTCAGCAATCTCACCTTGTCTTCCACTGTCAATTCATTCTCCTTATCATCTTCAGCTTTATCATTTTCTTTATCTTCCTCTTCAGATTCTTCTGTTTCTACAAGGAAAGTAGATGAATAAGAACACTTTTTGTTACTATACTTGCTTCACATGGAGTCAGGTAGAATAATATATCCAGCCCTTGTCCTTCCAGTGACAGGTGTGATGCAAGAAGAGCACAGACACATTAAATTCTCAGAGCAGCAGCCATCTTGCTGAAAGTGTCAGGCATTGTAAACTAAAGTAGTCCCAGGCTACCTTAGTCCTTGTTTTAAGTTTAACTTCATACTCTTTAGAATGGAAACTTACCTAAAATTCAGTTCTCACAAATGCACTGTGAACTCCCACTGAAGCCATGGGATCCAGAGCAGCCCTGGAGTTACTGGTGAGTTGCTGGACTTCATGCTACAGATAACAAGCGTTTTCAGCAAGATAGCTGCCAAGCTATGTACAAATAAGACTGTTTCTGAATTGATGTTCCTCATGTCAGACATTTAAGTGGCAATGTTATTAAAGAACCTGCTATTGTGTAGCACTGATTTGACTTCTGATACTGCATAGGAGCACTGCATGATGTGTTCTACCAGTAGAAAACATTTTGGGAAAATGAAGTGAAGGAATATGGCTAATAACTTTAGAGCATTGGTTGACTTGCATGCTAAAGTCAGACTTAATTCCTATAGCATGACCACTGACTAATTCCAGAATAACAGGAGCTTGATGGGGTGGAGACGAGAGAACCCGTGAGCTCGTTAGTCTGACTCCCAAAAAGCGCACACCTACCACTGAGAGGGCCAATCAGAGGTAAAACAGAAGAGATGTTAGGAAGTTAAAAATTTAAGTAGTGGGAGGAGTCTGCAATGACACGGCACAAGACCAGGGTGTTCAAGAGTGTCCTCACACTAACAGAGTTGGGAAAAAAAAGCAGCAGTATGCGTACATAAGCAGCCTTTCACAGGATGAGGACTCTTGGTTTATGTTCAGTCATACTCTGTCCAGACAGACACTTTGTTAGGCAGCTGCTCCACCACCAAGTGTTCACCGTGCTCAGCAGTACAAATCCTTTCAGTGTCCAGAACTATTTAGGCTGAATATTTGCCACTCCTAAAATAAGGCTCTTCATGTGAAGCTGAGTTACTGAGAAGCAAAATTTCAATTATCAGCTCATCAATTAACTTGTGCAATAGAAAGCATTGGCCTACTAAGACCATGCAAGTAATACTTCAGCAAAGTGCACAAGTTCTACTAGGTTACTTTAACATAATCCTGAAAACAGCTATAATGAAGCAGGGAAGCAGAATGGCAGAAAAAGCTAGATAGCTGGAAGACTGTACTAGATAGTAGCAATAAGCCTTCAGGTTCCAGGGCAAATTAAGTTTAGATTTGCCAACCAAATTCTCACTTGTAATTACCACCAGAAAGACTCAAATGGAGAGTTCCTTCCCCCACCAAAAACAAATTTACTATTTTGTTATGTATTCAGCTGTTCTTATTTTTCTGCTCCACTGTTTTAAATAAAATATGGTTATAACCAGAGGCAACTTGTGCTTCAAGTTATTTGAAGGTTAGTGCAATAAACCCAGACACATGCAAGTGAACATCCATTCAGTATTCTCCACCAGCCTAGCCATTACTTACATATTTCACAGGGCTGTAAGTTTGCTTTCAAGTAAGATTTGCTTTGCAGTTAGTTAAGCGTTAGTCTAGAAACTGAGACTATTTACTATTCCTTGAAACTTTACTTGGATGTAAAATCCTTCAAGAGCCCCTTTACTGTGCCTTTTCCTTATTCTAAGGCAAACAGAAAATTCTGAATGGAACACTTTTTACCCATTGTTAGCCAAATCCATCAAGTCATCCACCCACAAGTACTTTTCTCCTCTCACTGTTACCTTCTCCCTCTTCCATCAGGTCATCTTTCTCTTCTTTTTCTACCTTAGCACCTTCACCCTCTTCCATCAGGTCATCTTTCTTTTCCTCTTTCTCTACCTTAGCAGCTACTTCAGCCTTTTCTTCTATGTCATTAGATGGCTCTTTGCCCTCTGTGGGCACAGGTTCCTTTGAGGACTCTGTCTCTTTAGATTCATCTGGTTTCTCTTCTGTAGCTGTCTCTCTTGGCTCTTGTTTCTCCTCCACCTTCTTCTGTTCAGCTGCCTCCGCTTCCCCTTCTGCAGCTTCTTTCTGCTCCACAGCGACTGCTGCCTGCACTTCTGCTGTCACTTGTGCTACTGCCTTCTCTTCCACAGCTGCCTCTGCCTGCCCTTCTACAGCCTCTCCCTTTTCCACAGCTGGCTCTTTTTCTGTTGCTTCTGCTCTCTGCTCTCCCACCTCTCCCTTCTCTTCTGCAGCCGCTTCTCCAGCTTCAGCCTCTTCCACAGCTGCCTTTGCCTCCTTGTCCGACACTTCTGTTGTTCTCTCCTTCTCCTCAGTTGCCTCTGCTATCTTGTCTTCAGGAACCATCTTCTGCTCTTTTTCCACTACCTTCTCTTCCACAGCTGCCTCCTCTTTCGTAGCATCCTCTTCCACAGCTACCTGCTGCTTCTGCTCTTCTGAAGTTACTTCTTTTTCCACAGAAGCCTCCATCTTCCCTTCAGCCTCTTCAAGCATTACATCCTTGTCAGCAATTGCTTCTTCTGTTGGTTTTTCTTCTGTGATATCTTTCATTTCAACATCCTCTTTGATTTCCTTCTCAGATAGTACTGGAGACTCTTCTGTAGACTTCTTGGCCTCTTCTTTTTCCCCCATGGCGTTATATACCTGTTCTCTCAACTCCTCCCTTGCTTCTTCTACATGATTGAGGAAGCATAAACATGTCTTCGAGTTTAGTGATAAAGACATTAATGGGCACTGACAATACCACCCTCAGACCCTCCAGTGTGTTGGTTTGTCATCAGGTTAGATGACATTCCTAAAAGCTCCATTTTCAAAGTACAAGGAATTAGGACACAACCAACATCATAACTTGAACTAAGCAAATCCCTTCCCTTCCCCAGACTGCATTATTGCAAGCGGCCACTCAAGCAGTGTGCAGTTTTGCGCGCTAGCGTTTTTAGTCACAGCTAAGCGAGAGGTGCCAGTGTTTTAATAGTCTGGATTGACAGGAATTCCTGTATTATCTCCAGCTGCAGGTAGTATAATATAGTTACTGTTCTCAGACTTTTTACAGAGACTCTGACCTGTCCTACTACACATGCTGTACTGCTACAAGGTTACAAAGCAGTTCAAGTTGACTGTGAAGCTTAAGAAAGCAAGTTTGAATGCAGTGTTTCAGGACACAGACACCTGCTGACCCTTTACACATGCTTTCAGTGACCAGTTCCTTGCAGAATTTTTAGATGTTTTGTTCAATCTTTAAGCAAGATTAGAAGAACAAAAAAAGTCCATTCGGGCTGCTAAGAGTTTCAACAGAATAATTCAGGCTACCTAAGATACCAATGGACTGATCTTGGATTGTTTAGACAAGAAAACGCAGCTTGGTGCCTCCACGACAGCTTTACATACCATCAACAGTTGGTAACACAGAATCATCTTCAGCTTTTTCTCCTTCCTCTTCAACCTGCACCCCTTCTAAGGCATTTCCCAGCACACCATTTTCCATTCTAAAGGGAACAAAAGTTTGTTATCCCTTAGCTCTTGGAATAACACCGTTTTAACTGCACAAGCTGCAATGCCATGGCCCATCCCACCCAGTGCAACCCTGCGTACATGAAGTTCTAGCGTAATCCTGTCTACAGGAGGGCGAAATCCTGTTATGCCAGGCAGACTCTTAATCAAACAAGAAACTGTTAGCATACCTTGCCAACTCCAGGAGAGATTTGCCATAGTAAAAAAAAGCTTCTGCACACTCATCCGCTGTCTCACCATATTTTTTACCCCTACAAAAGTAATGAAGCATTATTTGCCTGTGCCTACTTTAGATTTTGATACATGAACTTGAAAGCTAAAAATTCCTGGACAGGAAGAATCAGTTTCTTAGCTCGTCTCCCATTGTTTCAAACAAATAATGAATGCTCCTCTCACTGAGCTAGATGTGGCTCTCAAACATCTAGCAAAGCAAATTAATCTAAAACCCAAAAAGGCATCACGCTCAGAGACTGATCAAGACTAGTAAACAAGTTATTAGCAACTAACACTATCCCATTATTTTCATATTAACAGACAACAGAACCATACACTGCAAAATAAAGTATCAAATCCCTTTTCCTCCTTACGGAATGGCACTGGCAATTACTATCACAAAAGCTGTGTAAATTGCACACCAACTACAGTATTGTCCACCACTTGAGTTAATTTAAATAGTTCATCCTCTTGTTGGTTGTATTATAAATACAGCAGCATATAAAGGTAAAAATCTCAATCTTTCTTGTATAAGCCACATCAGTATAGTCAAGCTGAAAACCAAGACCTACAAAAATACTCACAGTAAGCTCGCAGCTTCCTGGAATGCATTAACAGCAGCCGGAATATTTCCCATTACCAAGTGTTTCTGTCCTAACCCCAACAGTTTCTTTGATTCTCCATCCACATCCATACTGGGGGGGGGGAAGAGGGAGGGGGCAATAAAAATAAATCAAATACAGAATTCTGTTAGTTTCCATAGTAATTTCATATCCAGCTTTCAATACGTAGTCAGCTTTATATAAGAGTGAGTTGCATACATTACACTGGTTGGAACTACCAGGGTGGTGGGGAGGGTTGTTTATTTAAGTCTGGACCAACTTTTAGTTCTGATGACCGAGGGCGGACAGGTTAACTTTAACCAACCACTGCAAGAAGTGGTTATCAGAATCTGGTACGACAAAGGATGCTAGAGAATATACTTGAAGAGTTGCACACCAATACAACACCGAGTACCATACAGTGTTTCACCAGACTCTGATGCTAGCTAAGCCAAGAAAAAAAAAGAATAAATCCAAGTTATGACTTCTCACAGCACAGCATGATACATTTGAGAAGAATGATAGACGCAAGTCTTAGTTTCAATTCAGTGCATCTCACATGGCTCCGTTTCCAGAAGGTCCACCCCAGTCCAGTCCCTTGGACTGGGACAAGGGGAGCTGCCCACAGAGGAGTACTACTACGTGTTAGTCACATACTTGTACCTCCCCAATGCTTCCCCAGCGCTAACTCACAGATCAAGAACTTCCTAAACAACAGCTGGTATTTGTGTATTTATTAGTCCTTGAAAGAGTTTTCTTGCACTAGATTTGTGCAGACCACTGGTGAGCACAAGTTTTCAGCATCTACAGCATCCGCACCTGTTAACTTCAAGCCTAACAACCAATTTGAAGGGTGACCTTTCTGTTTCACTCGATAACCCCTGGATTTCACGTTCTTTAGTAACTAACAACTCCGGCTCCCATCTCACCTGTCCGTCTTGTCTGTGGATGTGGAAGGAGCTGCCAATTCCTCTTCCATCCTGCAAACAAAATATCAAGTAAGTGTTTATAACAGGCCACCCATTTCGTGACAGGAACGGAGCTCCCGGAGGTGTGAAACCAGAGCCAGGAGCGGTGCTTGCCTTCAGGTGTTCAGCCACCTAGAGCTGTTTCACTCTGCTGGCTGTCTTTTGGGGAACCCTATTAGTTTCAGTTTTGCTTATTGTTTGAATGAAAGGCTGTTATAGGAAAGCAGATGCTTTCACATTCAGGTTATATCGGACTAGGCCTGGCCAACAGGTCTACTGCCTAAAAACCAGGACCACCCACCCTGCCAGCTTGCAGCCACTGACCCACAAGCACCCCGCAGTAGCTCAGAGCTAGCCCCACGCCAACTGGCAGCACGGAACAAGCCGCAAAGCACAAAACGGGGCGTTTTGCAAAGCGTTTTCAGTCAGAAAACCGGGGACGTGCCCGAGGCGCCCGCCCGCGCAGCC
>NW_009191436.1:23320-54906 GCF_000690835.1 Fulmarus glacialis | reverse complement strand
CGCCACGCCCCTGGCAGGCGGCTGGGCGCCCTCACCGGTTACATCTGACGGGGGAAACGTGCACAGCTGGCCTGGGATGGCGGAGGTGCAAACGCCCCAGCCCGCGACAGGCATCTCCCCTGACAAGCCCTGCCCTGAGCGCACGGATGAGGAGGGCGGTTCTGGCTCGCCGTGCGGCCTGTAGCAGCATCCCTCCGTCTGCGGGAAGAAACCCCTGAAGTGAAACGCCCGCCGAACTGAGAGCTGCCGCTTCTTGAGACGTGGCCGTCTTTGCCCGACAGTCCTCAAAGAAAAAAAGCTTACGCGCTTGATGCACAGCTGAGGATACGAACTTCGAAATAGATTCCCCCAGCTTACTGCCTTCAAAGCAAAATCCTTTTATGTATTCACCTCGTGAATGAAGACATTCACAAAAAAAAAAAAACCAACAACCACAAGTTAGGCCTTAATCTGTTAGTAGGTATTACAATTTTTCCCCCTCGACTGTTAGCACTTGTTGAGAACTAATTGGTTTACGAAGAATTTAAATTGCCTTTTAGTATTCAGCGCAAAATCTCTGATTTGTTTACAGCTAATAAAGGCAGTTTGCATAGCTACAGTCTTCGAAGTTACCCATCTAGAATTTTATTTCTGTTGTTTTTTCAGTCTAATGAGTAGAGGAATCGTTAAAACCAAATTCATGGAGGAACTGTGTTCTAAAAATGCACTTTTGCCCTGTTCTAGTCAGCTTTATGTACAGTTAAATGCATGGGTATGAAATTCTATGTGACTTGTTTACAGCTAATGAAAACAATTTGCAAAGAGTAATTTGCAAAGTTGTCACTTGTCTTCAAAATAAGCAAAAAAAACTTTAATGTTTGTTTTAAATGCTATAAATAACATATATAGCTTTTTAGAAATGCACTGTTGGTGTCTTAACGGTCCAACTAAAAATCGTTCTAGTTTATTTCCTGCTAGTGTAGGTAATTTATTAAAAGTGTATGATTACAAATTCTTACAAAAAATGTAGCTGCTCTGTAGAGTTTCAGTTAAACTTGCCCATACAATTACAGGAGGAAATACATTTATACGGTGTTTGTAGTCAGTATTTCACATCACTCTGATAACATAATCATTATTCATTCCACTGTGGAGGTGAACATTCAGCATTGTCTTAGTTTTTAGTCATTGCTTGTAATAAACTTCAGAAATCTCTTCTCATGGATTTACCCCGAATTCTGAAAGCCTTTTGTCCCTTCTTTCAGTAGAGGCTGATTTGCTAGACCATCTGGAACTAGACTTTCTAGACTATCTAGAACAGGCTCAGGAGTTAAAATAGCTGAGTGTAGCTGCTGGGAAGTATTGCAATACAAAAATCAATGAACTTGCTGTAGAATATATTTTTTATGGCTAATGTGTTAATATTTTTCATAAAGAGCTCAGCTTGAAGAAGAATCTGAGGTTTGTGCTTTGCTTGTCCATGGTATAGCAGCAGGGTGTTAAAAAGCAAATGGACGCGTTAACAGAGTGGCTTTTCAGCTGGATTTAAACTTCCCGATTCTGATTGAGAGCTGCCTGTAGAAACTGTATGGAGTCAGTCCCACAGCAGTATAAGCTGGATTTTTCCATTAAGTACTCATCAGACCAGTGTCCAGATCTGGCTCAGTTGTTTGGGCCACTTTAAAGACAAATTCATATCTGCTTTCCGTCCAAATGGAATGCTGCTCCTTAAACTAGGAAATGTCAGTAGTAGTCAATACTGCTTCGAGACTAGTCAATACTGCTTTACGGAAGTAATACTGATTTATGCAAATAGATTATTTGACTAATAACTCTGATTTTTCCAAAAACTGGAGGCCTTTTCTTTTTGAAAAGTAATCTTAAAGACTTTCATTTCTATCCTGTTGATTGCCCTGCTGATAGATAATCATGAAGGAAGGGTCTGGAAAAGTTTCTTCGTAGTCTTTTCAGAAAGTACTGATACAAAGCCGTCATGTCTACCTCACAGTGGACACCGCCATAGCATTGATCTGAGGCAGAACTGTGAGCTAGCCAGCTAGTCTTCTATCTTCCTCCTCTCAAACTGAGTCACAGCCAGTAAACCCAAAACACAACGTCACAGCAGTGGGAGTTGACGAGAGACCGCGCAAAAGAAGGTGACGGGTTAGGGCCTGTGAAAGGAAACCCTGTGCTTGGGAGGGTTGCAGGAGACACATGTGGAAAGTCAGAGCTCTGAAACTGTTGTTCTTCTGATGATTCCTGATCATAATGTACCCCTTGCAGGGAAAAGATAATTGTTTTGACAGGTCAGGTGCATTTGTGAGATGTAGACAGGGCCCTAGATGGTTTGCTGGTCAATAATGGAAGGAGCTGAAGGACTATGTCAGCTGATACAGGCTGGTAGGGTTTCTAGTATTTCACTGGAGCTATGCTAAAAATAGTATATGCGAACTTGTGCTACTAAGCATCTAGTCTAAACACTTGCTTTTTAATTTTAAGTATTAATTCTTAAGCAGTTAGCCACAACAAGAAGCTGTGTTTCTTAGAAATTGGTTGTGTAGGTCACATTTATCTGGCTTGAGTAAGGAGTTGCTGTTTTCGATACTGTAGTCCTGTTTACAGACATATACAGCAGAAAGTAGTGTTTCTAAACACAATTCAGCATGGAGAGAGTCTTCCAAGAAGTCCTTGAGCACCGCAAGCTTTTCTTACTCCTCTTCAGTCCCACTCTCACACTGCCTTCGCTTGCTGTTCACTCACTTTCGGATTCCTGTCACAGACAACTGCAATGAAACCAGTGCCCCAGCCCCTGTCCTTGCTGCCGGTTTGCAAGGACCCACGACAGAGTTCCTGCTCAGACCTTAATCATGCCGCTCCATACCTTGGGACGGTGATTTCTGTTGATCCAATTGACATTAAACAAAAAGACGTGTAATTGCCTTTCTGTTTTCTCTGAATAAGAAGGACGTGGCATACCTGTTAGTGTCAGTGAGAGCCGAGCTTGGACGTAGATTGAATGGCAATCACCCACAGCCTTGCAGGACGCCTCAGGAGCCGGGTCAGTGTTCAAAGTAGTAGATGTAAGAATCTATTTCTATATTATGTCTGCAAGGCAGCTGGAGCTTACACTTGCTTAACTTCACTGATGTAAGTCGCTTTCTTTCAGTTTGATTGGTGCAGTTCACAGTGGTAGAGTTAAACCCAAAGAGAAGAAACAGCAACTCTTAAGTCTTTAAATGATACAGCACAATACCTTCTGCTTCTGGGGACACCCTTATTGTACCCACCTCCAAGTTACCATTTTCACTTTTGAGAAAAAAGGGTAAACTTATGAAATCTAGCTACATTTAGGCAAGCATAATAGAGACCTACCTTCTAAATAACAAAACTCCTTTTATACCTCCTTTCTGAGGGGCCAAGCAGTTTCGCCTCTCACAGCGTCTGAACATACCTTTCCCTGGCTAAGGAGACAACTTTTAGACTAGAAGTGACGCTGCAACTTAGCTTGGTTTCATTTTCAATTTTTCATTTTTTTCACTGGAAACTGTGGCACTGAATACATCTCCCTTTAGATGGAGGGCAGCTTTGAAATTTCCTAAATATGAAATCTTACAGCACCAGTTCTGATCAGGTACTTGTAGATACAGCAGTAAAATTTGCTTCTTTCAGCTTTGTCAGGGATTTGCTCAGTGTTTCTTCTAATGTTATTTTAGTCTTGACCATCCCTTGAAGCAGGTCTGTGGAGGGCCAGATCTACATTTCTGTTCAGCTCGCAGTAGGACATTACTGACTGTGGTAGGGACAGAAGTAGGCAGGAGGACTTTGGCTCAAGGTGTGACTCTCTCCTGATTACCTCGGGAAGACTCAAGGTAGAGAAACACTGTTATTCTCTATGCAGAAAGGGATATTCTGATTTTGGGAGGAAAGGAGAAATTGCCTTCACCATTAAAATGGACAGTGCATTCTGCATCGTATGATACAGTCATAGCGACCCTACTTCTTCTGAGCCTTCCCCCCCATCGCACCTGCGTGCACACGTGCAACACACATGTGCGCACACACTTGGGCTGATCTGACTGAGAGCATACCCTTTTCAGGACTGGGTAAATCATGCTTTCTTACTGCAGCCCGTAAAAGATTGCAGTCTGCTTTGGCATTAGCCCAGTACTCTGCAAAATAGGACTGATGAAAGAGGAGTAGGTGCTATACATTTGTGACAGATTAATATATCAATGAATCTTTTTCCTACAGCTTTATAATTGTAATGAAGTTGCAGCTTAAACACCACGGTGTGTTGCTCAAGTTTGTTTTAAAAACCTTTGAGATTAAACTTGGCTTTCTCAGTGGCAAGCGAGTTAAAATGAGAGCAGTATTGATTATTGCCTCAGCAGCGCTGTGATCTGCTCGCAGTGGCCTGGGGAGAATAGAAATTTAAACAAAGGGAGAAGGTGGGCCAACAGCTGCAGATGGTGGTTAAACAGACACTCAGTTGCACACAGGCTCCCAACGATCTTGGCTGTAATCGCTTACTTCTCAGAATGCCCTTAGGATCATTAAACGGAGGCTCCTTTAATTGTGTGTTGTTATAATGGTTTCAGAGAGAATTTGGCCATTTCTGTTTGGCTACACTCAGATAAATTCACATCATTTCCCATTGCCCATAAACAATTGTGCCGTCATGTGCCAGAGAGATGCATTCTCATTCCCTCTTCAGCTCCAGAGGAAGGAACAAGGGCCTCTTCACACAGCTTGCACATGTAAGATCTTCAGTCTCTTTGCTGAATTGGTGGCAGCTTTTCCACTCAGGTCTCGGGGGCTCTGAGGCATTAATGGACCACTCACCTTTGCTCTAAAACCTGCACTCTGGCTTGGTTTAATCAGCAAAGCTGATGGGTTTTTCCCCCTATCTGGACTAGTAGGTATGATTCATAACATTTCATGGCACCGTGTATTTTCAAAGTTAATCTGATCAGGCCCACATTTGAAATCATTCTGGTTTTGAATCCTAGTAAATCTACTGCAGATGTGAGGCTTCTATATCCAAGTCCAACTGGCAGGTCATCATGTGCATCCCTATGCAGATGTGGTGGAAAAGCATCCAATTCATGTGTTCGAGCTCTTAAAGGAGTCTTAACTCTGGCACTAGGCCTGCAGCTGCATTAACTTGACTTAAAGGCTGGCTTGCCTTTAAAACTGCTGCAGGCAAGGATGAGGACTGCGTCCCCCACAGCTGCCCATAAGATGTGTGGATTCCCCATCCCATTCCATGGATAGCCAATTGTCTCAGTTCTAATAGGGACTCAAGTTTTGACTCTAAATTAGAGAAATTGGGGCAGCACTGTGACATGACTGGCTATTTAGCAGGCAAGCAGAGCATCTAAAAATGCTCCGTTCTTTTACATCAGTGCAAGGCCAGAGATTTTAGGCCAATTATGTGGGCATGAAAGGTCTTCTGAATGGGTTTTGCATGGCCGTTGGTACAGCTTACAGTCTGCAGCTAAGTACCCGTCAGGGTCAAGAAGAGATCCAGCAAGGTTGGGGTTGATACACCACTTCTGAAGACTGGTGTAAATATTTTCCTGCTGTTCGTACCTTATCAATGTTTGCGCAGAAGGAATTTCCCTCTCTGAGATGTTCCCTTTCATCAGTAATGAAAAAAAATGCACTTTTATCTAAAAAGAAATTATGCTTTCTGGAAAAAAGCAGGTCTCAAAAAGAGTAAAGCTTAGTTAAAACTTTACTAAGCATGTCAGTAAATTCTCTTTAGCTTTCTGACTCATTGCCCCCCTTCATATTACTCCCTTCGCTCACGGTGGCTTATGCTTCTATATAACGACAGCTGCCTTATTACAGATAAATTTTGAGGTTTTGACAGTGCAGAATGTAAATAGCACCTCGGAGTCTCAGCACCTTTCTTATCTTGCTAATAAGATACCAAGAGGGGAAACAGTGACACAAGTTCTGGTTTAGTCCTGAGACAGGTCCCACCCACGCTGGGAAATACTTGCCCACAGCCACAGCAGAGGCTCATCTGTTGGTGCCAGCGGAAAAAAACCTTCTTTCACTGACAGGTATATGAATGGGACTTCAGGAACATCAGACTAGGTCTCATCACATCATTTTCTTCATATTCTTTTGTCCATGTGGAAAGTAGTACTTGGGACCTTGGATCTTTCCCGTTAGTTAAGTAAACCATGATGAGGCTGGAGAGAAAGGGCAACAATCAAGAGAGAAACAATCCTGCTATTGCCTAACTCCTTTCCAAATGTATAGTTCCTTATAGCACACGAGAGGCTGTTTTGGAAGAACTGTTGTTGTATCCCCAAACATTGCGCACATTGTGTATTTTGAAGTAAGTCAATCCTGTTGCAGGCCTGCCATTCAAATTGCTGTTTTTTCAATTAGAAAAGACCAGGAAGCATGGTTAAAATTCAAATTGCCAGGCTTTGCTGTTTTCAGACATTGGTTGTAAAGCATATTTGTTAAGCACCATCTGCTGTACATTCAGAAAATAGCAACCCAAATTGCTATACTCTTTCCAGCTTTTAAATCAAATGAAAATTATTTAAATTCTGCTTGCTATCAAATACATTATTTCAGCTCTGGAATGTTAAAACCACATTTATATAGTCCTCCAATTGCATTATCTATCTATGTACAGTTACATACAGACCACAGACTGGGACAGACACTTAGGGGAGAAGCTGCGTTACAAAACACCATGTCCTAGAACAGGACAGTGGAAGGAGATGGGGAAATAATAGTGATGTTGAGCCTGATTTCCAGATGTACTAAATAAAACAGGATGAATACAACTGAAGACAAAGCATTGTCTTTCAAGGGCAAATTTAATGTGTGGTAACCGCAGGACACGATGATAAAAACAGAAGCTATGCATCAGTTCAAAATCCTAAATGGGATTATTAGCTTTGCAGTATGGTTTAATTAGCGGAACAATTATTACCAATACTCCAAAACATCATAAGTCTACTGATGGTGAACTGTAAGTGATGAAGAAAAGTACTCCAGTTATTAGCCTGAATTAAGTGAATAGCCTGAAAGGCGTAAATAAACCTAGAGATTGTTTAAATGAAAAACAGCCACCAGACTTTTTTCTCAGCCTGTGTGGAAGGTCTTTCTTCCATAGTTTTCTCAAAGAAGATTTTTCTCTTTGAGCGTTTTAATGAAAAAAATGAGCGTCAGTAACTGTCCAGCTCAGAACGGGTCGCACAGGAGCAGGGAGGGAAGGATTGCTGCTGTGATGTGCAAGGCACAGGCTGCCCAGAAGAACAAGGCAGCAGAGGTGGCGGAGCCTGAGCCTCAGAGGTGCTCTGCTGGAGCTCCTTGTCCTCTTTTTCTGTCCTCCCTGTCCCCTTCCTCATTGCCCTTGCAGCCCGTCTGCCCATCATGCCTTAAGAGAGTTTCTCATTTTGTACCTCTGCTTCCATCTCAGGGCATTTATTGCCCGGCTGGATCTACCCAGCAGTGAATGTGAGCCTCGTAGGTTGGAGGCTGTCATTGGCAGGACCCATAAACCACATGTTGGGGGGTGAGGCAGGGATGGCAGGAGGTGGCGTTTCGGGAGTCGAGGCCGAATGCCATCCTGAAGCTGTGGATTATAGCCTGGTCTTTTCTAGGGGTTTCCCTCTGTAAAGCTGGACATCTTTGGAACTGTGTCTTTGACGCTGGGGGTCAGCGCACTTGTAGCTAGGAGAGGTGCCCATGGGACCTCTGCTCTGCCCCCAGGAGCAGTGCAAGTGCTCTGAAAAATGTGAGTCTATAAAGCCCCTACGTTGGGCAGACAAAATGTTGACTATTTTTGAGCTTAATTACACCAAGGGCCAAGTGAAGTCTGGCAAGAGAGAAGTGAGGATAAACTCTGTAACTGCGCACCGCTTGGGAGGAAAATTAATATTGCAGCATTCTTGGTGAGGAGGCTACATCCAAAATGATTAGAAAGAATAACACGGAGTAACCATCACCACTGAGTGGTAATTTGTGGTAAGAGTTACATGTGACCATGTAAGTCGTCATCTGGTACGCTAGCGTGCGGGGCCAGATCAACCAGCCTTTGAACTACAGACCTTGCCACATCTGCCATGCCCTCACATCCCGGTAATGGAACAAAGCCAGGTGAGACGAGCCTGCCCTCTCCAAAATGAACACTCAGTGTCTTACGGTACTGAAGCAGCCTGTCACCGGGGACTTCACATCAATATACTTAGTACAGACCAGGCAAGGAGTCCCGGAGGTATAGAGCACGCAGCACCAGTCGTCCTATGAATTTAAAGCAAACAAAGTCCCAAATCTCTTACCTTCTGTGCTCTCCTCATCTTGGTCCAGGAGGGGGAAATCCACCAAAGAAGGTCTTCTCGCTCAGTGCAGAGCAAAACCTGCTCTCAGCCCTGGCTTTTTGGGTTCATGATCTAATTACCCTTTCAGAAGTAGGGCAGGTTCCTCTTTGCAAAAGAATAAAAATACTTGGCAATTGTGAGGCCTGATCTGGAGCCCCACGGACATTAACAGGAGCCTTGCCCAAACACAGATCAGTGGATTTCTAACGAATTCATTGTTCCTAAGGTTTCTGTTATTTTTGTAAAGCATTATCATTTCTGTTCCACCAGTGGGAAAAATAAGGCAAATAGCAGTGAAGTAACTTGGCCAAGTGATACCACATAAACGAGTCACCATCTGAACAAAGCGTCCCAAAATCCCAGCTCCCAAATCACAGGTAAAAGTAAAGGAAAACAGTCTGCATGGCTCCTCCCTCCCCTCCCAAGAAATAACAGTATTTAACACCAGTTCTTAGGAGAACACAGTATCAATCATTTTGTGGGAGACGCTGCTTTTCTGAGTCAGACCTTGCAAATCAGAACAGCAGTTTTCACTGATAGCTATGAAATAATCAGGCATCAATATTTATCTGCATGAAGATAATAAATATTAAGTTTATATGGGAATAAATAGTGTCTTTACAAACATACTCATCACAATCCTACTTTTACAAAATTATATTTGTACAATATTCTTGCAAAAACTGTATAGACACTCAGAGACAAGCCATGTCAAAGTTACTGCACAGTTTTGCAGCTCTGTAAGATGCATTAAACTACATAATCATTTTAAATTCAACAAAGGTATAAACTGAGACATACTGAAGACAGAAATTTAGTAATAGATTTTGTATTTACATGAATGCACCTCGGGTGAAATCTGTTAAAAATTTAGCATGAGTAAGCAAAGGAATTCTAAACATTAAAATGTAAACATTCTGCAGTGATGCTCTTGACACTACAGAGCATTCTCCATAAATTGCATATAAAATATTTCAAGTAACCCATCCATACATTAATGGCTTCAAACATCTAATATATGTGACATACACTGTAATTTTCCCTGCAGCTGCTCTCTCCCTTGATCATTTGCAGGCTAACAGTTAATTGTAATGAACAAGAAATGAAAAAAACAAAAAAAAAGCACATCTTGTCTTTTGAAATAAGTAGTATTCTATGGGTTCCTCTAGAGTTACTCTTGATGCACACCAATATGAAGAAAGTCAGGGCGGTACATCAGACATGGTGGGGTTCAGACACCTGCATATTTATACCCCAAACCAGCAAACATTCAGGTGCCTAAGATGGGAGAAATAATTTAATAATTTCCTCCAAACTACTCATTTATTTCACTTTCTTCACTCATTTATTTCACTCTCTTCAAGACACAGTGCAATTTTAAGTGTAGAACTGCATCTGTACGTATCCACTTCTGGGTTTTGATCCATATTCTGTAGAACCCAATCAAGTTTTTTCTGAATACCACTCAACGATACTCATTAAAGAAGTTGAATACTTGAACTAAGTATTAAAAAAATCCTTTCGTTTAAAAATTCTCTTTTCTTCATCAGTTTTTGTAGTCACTCTTCCTTTTTCCTTATTAATACCGTTTATCAAAGTTTTTGTGAAAGTGAGTTAAGTACAACAAATTATTTTTTCCCCCCTTCATTTATAAACTGTGAGGTCTTGTGGCAAATTATTTATACTGATTTGGGCTGCAGATGCTTTTATTCTAATACAGTGTTATCAGAGATTTATATTGAACTATAGCTAGAAGCAATCGGAAGCAATTAGAGGTCTAATAATTGAGAGCAGCCACACCAAGATTGTAGATTTCTTCCACACCTATAAAGCCAGGATGGTGCTAGTATGATCTCAAACCAGTTTAAAACCAGTGTAGCTAGCAACAGTTAAGTCACTGAAATGCCTTCCTGCTTTTACCAGTGCAAAAGAAAAAATCAAGTCCAGTATGTCCCTTTCTTTTAACAATAACAAGAAATAAAATAGGGTAGGAAATTACAGTGTAATGTAAGAAATTACTATGCTGACATCGAAATGGGAAATGATGTGTGTTCACTAAAACACGTATCCTGGAGGAAACCAAAACAGGTTTGTTGTGCTAGTGGAAGCACGAGAACCGAATTCTGTAGATGTTTGCCTCATCTCAGCCCAGGAAATAAGATCCCTTCCCTTAACTTTGGTGACTTCTTCTCCTGTGACTTAAGGGTTGTGAGAAAAGTAGGAATAGAAGCTCGTAACTTTATCTTAATTATGGATTTCTGTCCCTACCAATATATACCTGTTCTGTTCATATCTTAACATACGATTCCGCTGTGGTTGGTTTGGGGTTTTTGGGTGGTTGGTGGGGGTTTTTTTGGTTAGGGAGTGTGGATGTACTTTGCCTTTGTCAGAGAACACTTTCAGTTTAGTTCTTACCATTTAGTGAGAAAATATCCACATAGAAAAAGAATCCTATTACTGCTTTCTCCTTTCTCATTTGCCTTTCACCCTTATTCATCTTGCCGCTTTATTTCCTCACATTATTGTACCATCTTCATTCAAACACAATGCCATAGCCATCTGAGGGATCAGGAGTTACCTCATGTTCATAGGAGAACCTTATTTTGTTGTTATAGAGTCTGGTGCTCAGGTGTCATGGTGATTATTGCACTAGAAATACTAATCTGTGCAACAACCTTTACACAGAGAAGGAATTCTGTAATGGCAGCACAGTTAGGCCTTTGTCCCGAAAAATTTGCAATCATAGACTAGAAATGTTTCTGTAAGGAAGCAGAAACATTTCTCTCGCTCCAGGGCTTTCTAAAATGGTAAAATCAGGGGTAGCAGAACAAGCATTTGATCAGTGTTATATAATGTAAAGTTCCTGTGTGTCAAATACTGAGACCTTGGCATAATGCCCCCTTAGTCGGGACTGTTCCTGAAATACCTGAAACATCTCACCACTTCAGTGCTAAATGCTGTTAACTGCCTCTTTTTCCAGCCTGTCCATCTGCAAATTCATGGGCTGTTATTCTCATATCCGTTAGCTCTGAGATAACCTTGTCCACCTTTCATGAAGGCAAAAAAAAAAAAAAGTACCCCTGTACAGTCACTCAAGATCAGTCCAGCTATTGCAAATGTCAGGTTCTGTCACTGGGGAGCCAAGCAGTGTCAAACTGTATTTGAATCCTGTGTTAAAAAAAAGCAGAAAAGCCTCTGGTGAGAACAACTTACTTCTTTTAGGTTATCTACTAGAAACTGCTTACGTGATGCAAGGATGGGGTCACATTTGGGTGGGATATTAAGAATCTTAATTTTTTGCTCCAAGTGCATCCTTACTCTATAGAAGAAAGGTGTTCTTGGAAGATGTGGGAGTTCCTACAGAGTCTTCGGCTACAACTCAAACTGCTCTGCTTGGCTATGGCTTGTCTCCGTGGTTTATAAAACTCAAAATATATGACAAAAATAGACACAACTGAAAGTAAATGTGGAGGAAGTAAATGTATTTGACCTCCACGTATGCCAACTAAAAGCTGACTTTGAAGTGATGATGATATGAGAGATATGGAACAAGATGAGTAATTGGTAAAACACCAGTTGACATTCCCCTGGTGATGTATGGCATTTTAGAACATTTTCTATCCGTAAACTTAAAAAAGATGCATAAACCCAGAGCCTCATTTCCGCAGTGAAGTACAGAATATTAAATGACTTGCCAGGGAACACATAGCAGGTTAATGGCGAAGCTATTGATCCAAGTCTTTCCTTGATTCCATCCATTGGATTACAGAGCTGTTTCTCAGACTTTCCTTTTGGATCATTCTTTGGTTGGAACCTCTGCTCCTTCAAATATATTTCACCTTACAAATTGGCACAAAGTTGTATGCACAGATTGACATAAGTATAATCAAGACCAAAACTTACATAACTATCAGTTTTGCATGGTGAATATACCATATGGATTAGCAACCTTATGCTATTACTAAAACCACATTATTGCATATTAAACACATTTAGCATACTAAAATTGGATTATCAGTGAATTTTGTCAAAAATAAATCCCCAGCGATACGCAGGAAGTTTCCAGCTCTAGCATCCTAGGGGTAATATTTCATGAGCCAAGACAGCAGAATTAGAAAGAATGCTGCACTAAGGAGGAAGATGGGCTGCAACCCAAACTCTATGAGGCCAGTGGTAATGCTGTTATTGATGTTACTGGGCTAGACTTTCAGCTTTTGAAAAGCCTGGGAGAAGAGAGGCAAACAGGAGGGCGGAGTGAGACAGCCCCAGCTGGGACTGATCTGGTCTGAATAGCTCAGTTGGGCACAGGGTAACTACAGATATGGATATAAAGCCTGTGCCAAGTTGAAACTTGGGGGCAATTTCTAGAAAAGCAGAGCTCCTTTACCTTAGGCTGTATATGTGAACTGAGCAGATGATAGCCCTTACTGTTGCTTTGAAAACTGCGGAGTTTGGAGGAGAAAGCTCTACAGCACCATAAGGGCACAATTAGACAGCTTAGAGGTAAAACTACATTCCTTTCTTCCTCAGTATACATCACTAAAGCAAAAAGCAGGGGGCTACCCTTAATTAGGCAGATGTGAAAAAGCTAAACCGAGGAATGAGTCCTCATTTTGAGATGACCTGTAGTTCAGGTTTCAAACTGAACCATTTTAAGATTTAAAAATAGAGTTCATCCTACAGATAGACTGAGTCACCTCTTCACCTGGTGTCAATTAAGTGTTGCTTGAATGCGATCAATGGACTGAGAGAGCTGGAGGGCTCTCCCTTCACCTTTCACTCACCTTCATCAGTCAGGAGAAGAAAAGGGAAGGACGGCTCTATACACTGTTCATGTGTGCAATTAATTTTGTGTGTATTTTTATTTTGGAAACCCTGAGCGGTAAGTAATGAAAATCTATCCTAAACTAGAGCTTGGCAAATAACCTATTTAATGGCTTAGACCCCATATCTCAGCATCGAAAGCTCACAGGCTGAAATATTCTTCAGTCTAACTGATGCTTTAAATTATTTTAATGACCGCCATTTTATGCTTTAACTCCTTGGACCAATTGCAATTGTTCTAAATTTCAGCTTTGCCATTCAATTATCACATGAGCCACATAAAACTCTTCCAGTTTCCTGCTCTGACGGGATCTGCACATTTGCAATTCTGCTTCCCAGTGCACTTGTGTATGTGGCTTCGAAACCCTCTCTGCCAGTAAAACCAAATTATTCGATTGTTCCGAGAAACGAACACAAAGGGGACATAAAAAGATCAAGCTGAGTTTATTTAAGATTTGGATAAACATCCATGGAACACTCCTGGCATTATTTGCCCACCTCTTTTTAACACTGTGGGCTGCAGCATTTTGGATAGTGTGGTGCCTAAGCTAACCAGGCTCACTCAGCATCTTCCTCTAGGACGGGATCGCAGGCAGGTCGTATAACCCAAGTGTGTTGCACCCGCTCACTCACTGTAAACTCAGACCCTGCGAAACTTCCTGGAGAGGGAAGAATTAAAAGGAGAAAATTGTTCAAAGCATTACAATGTGCAATTTCAATGCAAGGCATAATGGAAGTAGCTGTGTGGGAGGATATTACTTCATTATAAACCTAAATCAGATGCCCAAAGGTTTCTGTCATCTCCACAGACCGTTCCATCAGGCTCTACAAGAGGTTTTCCAGTGGAAGAAAAATAGCCCCCCCTCCCTTCAGGCTTGAGAAAGTTGTATGGCTTTTTTAACAGTTTCTAATGAAATCCCATATTATTGCTTCTCCCCTGGGAGACTTCAAAAGTCATGCAAACTTCACAGAGCCCACATGTTCGTAAACCTCAAGCAAAAGACCAGTAAGGAAATAAATTCCAGTTCTCCAATTAGCATTTGACATTCTCTACTGTTTTTTTGGTGGGGTGAATTTGTCTTTCTTCTAAACCATGCTGATAAATTGAATGAGTTACTAAACCCGGCATTATTTCATGTTTGAAGGCACACTGAAATCAAACACTCCAATTCACAGTGGGATTTGCTTTCTGCATAATATTTGGGGGAAATATGAAACAAACCCAGCAGTTTCAAACATGTTAAAGGGGCTAATATGTACATGAATATTTTCTTCAAGCTACTTATTGTGTATTCACAGCTACTGCCAAACACAACAACAGAGACGGGGCATTAGGATATGAAATGGGAAGTGGTCAAATTTTCAAAGTGAACTGCTGGGTGCTGAACACTTTTGAAAATCTGGCCCCTGACTCTTTGGTGCCGTTCCAGAAAGAAATATCTCTATGCTGGCAGCTGGCCAACCAGCTTTGGAAATCCTTTTGCACAGTTATTTCAGTAAAGCATAAAAGCCGATCCCCAGCTTTCTCTGCCTGATTAAGCACTGTCACCAATCACTACGCAGCTCTAAGGTACGCATGAAATATTCCTAGATAAATCCTCCATCTCCAGAGAAATGTGTTTCCTGTACAACTGTAAATCCAGGTTCTGTGTTGAAACTAATCCAGTCTGGCAGTACTATGGCCCTAGAAAAGTTTCCTTGGAAACGACAAACTTATGCAATGGCAAAGTCATCCAATCTTTTCATGCCACTATATTATATTAAAAACACCTGGTTTATTTATACAATGACTTACAGATCAGGGTCCTAGAAATAATAATACATAAACTTTATAGCAAAAAATATACATATAATAATTCATCCTTCTATGATATATAGAAATGATGTATATTTGTGTGTATGGACATATATATAAATATATGGGTTGTACTTACGTTTAGGGCACTTGTGTATAGATATGTATATCTACATACACACATATCTTTCTAGGTGCCATGTGTGTATACATAAACACACATAAATATACACACAGGAGCATATTTACACTCTGTGAGCAGACATGTACTTTGCAGAATCTGCACACAAATAGCTGGAGTCCTTCACTGGCTGTGAGCATCAAAGGGGTCAGTGACCACCCGCGTTAGTGTCCGCGGAAAGGGAATTAATGTCATCGCTGTGGGCACAGGACTGGCTTGATGCATCTTCCCTTGTGAAGAACTAGATTTGCCGGACAGTGGCACCCTGCAACGCAGGGCTTGTTGCATGGGCCAATCTCGTTCCAGTTGTCACATGTTTTGACACATCCTGGACCACAGGTATCATAAACTGCACCGTGTTTACACTGGGTTGCTGAAAGGCAATTAAAAGGAAAAAAATACGCATATTATACAGAGTCCCACAAGGAAAGTTACATACCTGTATCGCTTGGTTTCAACTGCGAATATCAAAAAGCACATTTTGGTATGACGATCATCTTGAGGAAGAAATTATTTGTAAAGAGATTCCAACACTACTTTACATCACAAATACAAAGGTAGCAAAATTCCTAATCAAAAAGGTATCAAGTTCCTAGCAGTCTTGAACTTTTTGAGAATTTTAACACAGCTGACGGTATATAAAGCTTTGGCAAGGTTTCTATCTATAAACAGATCTATGCTTTATATTTAAGGGTTAACATTGTTTCTTTATTTGTTACAATGCCTTTTATCGAAGATTTCTGAAACATTTACAAGGACAGTTATTATCAGTCCCACTCCTACAGAAAGAATAAGAGAAAGAAGGGTCATCCACCACATCGGCCTTTCTATTCCTAAGATTATACTTTCAATAATGCATATTGCAGCAAATCAAAGCAATGTTGTTAATTCAGCAGCACCATTTCTACAGCAAAAAAAAAAAATTAAAAAATCATTTCCATGCTTTATGCGATTTTACCAAGGGATCACTGAGAATGAGGATTCTTGTACTTAATGATTCCAGTATCTATTCATTGATTTATGTAGTTGACAGTTCAATGCATTTCCAACATAAGAGACCACTGAGGGCTCAGCTGAAAGCACTATACCCCCTCCAGATCAATATTTAAACTCTTAACATTTTATATCCTGCCTTTTTACTATGGAGAATACTACATGGTTCGATAGCAAATAAAAGCCTGTTATTCTTTCTAACGGCTGTGCTGATGGCAAAAACAAGTACTGATAAAATAGTTTATAGATGGTAAGGGACTCTCAAGCATCCAGAATCATCTCTTGCTGTTTACAGAGAGGTGGTTGCATTAAGAAAGTTTCTTCCATTTTGAGAGGGCTTGAAGGTCCAGATTTTTTAAAGAACAGTTCTGTTATGGACACAAGAATGCTGTTCTGTTGTGAAAATTGGCCTTACAGTGCCGTTACAGTACCGTTATTATTCATAAAGACAAAATAGGCAGAAATAAATTTATTAAATATGTATAAGAGTGTATCACAGAGGATGGAAGTCTTAGTGCTAAGGCATCATAAATTTAAGGGGTTCTTCTTCACCAGTAACAAAGTGATCTTCAAAACAGCATCAGTTTCTTGCAGGTTTTACTTCTTATGCATTTTGTGGCATTTATATGTATATGAAAAGCAGCCCCGAAGAAGGAATTCTGGCAAGAACGCATCCAAATCCAATGCATTCTCAGGGCACAGATATTAAATAAGCAAACAAAAAATGGGAAAAAGTGGATAATACAGCAGAAAATGACCCTGGATTTACAGAGAATCAACAGCTGAATATTAGATAGATATTAGATATGAGCTAGATATGAGGAAAAAAAAGCTTTCTAGCTTTAAGCATGAGAAAGCACTGGAGCAAGCTACCTATAAACTCTGTGAGACATCTTTTACTGAACATCATTTTAGAATAGGTTGGAAAAAACATCTTTCAGCAATGTTCAAGATAGGCTTATTCTGCTTGTGGGCATAGATCTTTTGAGAACTTTTTTCCAGCTTTACGTCTCTATCTTGCTCTGCATTATAACTTTCATGCACATTAAGAAGGAACAAACAAAAGGAATAACTAAAATGAAATTTAAATGAGACAGGAAATTTAGGTGGGAAAAACATGCAAGCAATATTGAGTGTACAGTAAAATGTTAGATTCACAACAAACTCTGCACTTACGTAGTGTGTTAAGGATAGAGATTGAATCTCTGTAAGAGGGGAGATGAAAATGTGCGGAACTCCCAGGAGCTTTGCAAACAATGTATTAACTGTCTAGAAAAGTAGACCAAGATGTACAAAGACGGACAGTGATTGTCCACACATAACGTGAATTATCTTAAGGGGGCTGTTTACTAGAAGCTTTTGTCCCTCCTCTCTGAAAATGAGTTTCCCTTTAAAGGATCTCTAACTGACCAACCACAAACTGAAACATTAGGCTTCAGTACATGCAGTTTCCATGTGGAAAGGTCTGTAAGCTTCAGTTTTTAGGCTGCACAGGTTTTATCCCACAAAGCTTTACTGCAGTAATAGCTGGCCCGTTCGTTCCACCTGAGCTCTGTTTGGTGCCTCAGCTGGTGGGTTTGAGGAAAATTGGGTCTCCCTTCCACTTCCTCATTGCTGCCCCAGAGCACATGAGAACATATTACAGGCTGCCCTTGGCAGCCGTGGCATCTGTAAGTACTCCCCAGCTCTGCTCTACCACACTTGGATGTGGGATGTCAAAACACCTCCTTCTCCTTCAGATGATGCCATGTAGAAGATATGATGACTTTATTTTCTGCTGTAGGCAGTCTATAATGGCATTATTAACTTGCTGTCAAGGGAAAAATCAGAAAAGTACAATGGCTGCTGTTTAAGTTCCCTGGATGGCTTTTATTGTTGAGTGCTTCAGTTGTTAACATGTGGTGTGATTGATCCAGAACATTCCACTTCATCAACAGTTTAAAAAATAAAAATAAAGACATTCTGCAGCAGGCTTCCCAGGGACTGCTGAAATGAATCAGTACCATGTAAACACGGAAAACAGAAGTGATGCCTTTGCACCCGTCTTTTAAGGCAAATTCCTCTCTTAAAGAACTGAGCTCTGTTAGTAATAACTTCCTTAGTGCACTAGCAAAAAAAATCAAAAACCCAACCCCAAAGTACAAAAGTTACTAATAATACTGCTTTTTGCAACGTTACCAGTCCCAACAGGATTTTTCCACTCTTCTTCTAGAACATGTGTTTGGCATGACAGATGTGAGCTTCCTCAGACCACTTTCTGAGCTGGCGGGATGATAGCCAGCTCTAGTCCAGAAGCCATAGAGTCACATAAATACAGCACTGTGCCTGAGCTAATAAACCCTGCCTAATAAGGCTATACAGTTTTCAGACCAGAGCTGGTTTATTCCAGCCAGTTTGGCAGTTTCACAGAGAAGGCTTGTATCTGTCTGCGCCTGTCTTTGTAGACATGGCCATAATTATTTAGGAGGAATTCTTGTTCCCCAACAAACACAAAAGCAAAAATACCTAACATGGAGCTGCTGAAGGATTCCCTTGGTGGATGATAGCTGGTAAATCTGATTCCACAGAAATTTCTGAGCTAATATTTGTGCATCAGTGAATCATCCTGCTTCTTCTGTTGGTGTTGCATAGTTTGGGCTTTTGAGGTGTTTTGTAGGACTTTCAAATTGAATGTCACTCGTGGTGCTTGCAATTCACAACATCTCCTTCTAACATAGTAGAAGGCAATAGATCTGGGCACTGACCTACTAATGATACATTTGTGTTAATATCTCTTCAACTTTCCATTTTTAATGAGTTTCCACTGAAAAGTCAGAATAGCCTTCTGATACATATTCACATGGATAAAGCGATCAAAGGAAAGCAACATATAACAGGAAAGAAGAGTAACTTTGGCCAGAAAATTCCACAGCAGAGAAGAGGTGACCCAGGAGAGAAGAGTCAAAATCTGAGAGACACTTCTCCTCCTCTAGTTCAACCGATCACATAGGAAAAGGAGAAAATTGTTCACTTTTTATGAAGCTGTTGGAGCATGTCAGCACATCAGTGCTACCATGTGCACTTTGGACTTTATTATAGTCCATACCTGCATTTTCTTCTTGCCTGCGTAGTCATGCCCATGGCAGGGAGTTATTGCCATCTGCCATCGCTGAGTCTTCTTTCTCTCAGTGCCCTCAGAAATTCAGTGTTAAATTACTATGGCCCAAGCCCTTTCACCATTTCAGTTTACTTAATTGCACTTTATAAACTGCTTGCTTAGCCTGTCTTGGGCTAAACCAAATCTTTTTTCTATTTTCTTTCCTTTTCAAACCCCTTCCTTCCATTTCTTTTCCCTCTCGCACGTATCACTCTCTTATTTCTTCTTTCCCTCACGCTGGCTCTCCTGGTTTTTTTTCTTCTTCTTCACACATCATATTTCTTCTTGTGCCCATCCTAACAGGTCTTACTCCCCACTACTTCCCATGGAAACCCATATTCCTTTCCAAACCCTTTCAGTTCCCGTGTGGATCTCACCAACCCTTTCTTACCCTAACCATTTTCCTTACTCATTAGCTTCTTCTCTTCACCCTTCCGGTTAAATGACAGCTGACATTCCCCTCACCGAGCCAACCTCGAAGGACAGCAAACCTTGAGTAGCAGTATTTTAGAGGAGGATACGCTGCTGCACTGGGGGAGGAGGAAGAGCATGTAGGGAACAGGACATTTAATTCAGCCTCCTGAGTATCCTGTTTGGCTGGCCCTCCAGACAACATAAGCTTTCTAAAGATTGTAAAAATGAGCTAAGCATACAGCAGTCAGGGTAGAGGAACTGGCAACCACACAAGATCTGGTTTTATAACACACAAAAGAATAATTAAAACCTGACTTTACTAATAAGTATACTCCATTTTCATCAGAACACAGCTCTTCCAAGTATCCCACCAGCTATGAAATGTCAAGCAGGAAATGAAAGTCACAGAAAGCTAAAGTTTTATTACGGATATATTGTTTCATACCCAGGAACTTTTATCCACAATTAGGACACAATCATTGTAACTACAAGTTTTGGGGAGAAAAAAGTAAGTTAAAATCTTAATGCTGTCCACTGCTAACATATGGAGTGCAGTGGATGCACTTTAATGCTTACCATACGATTTACTGTAGAAGATAGTGCTACTTGTTTGACATCGGATGCTTAAGTAAGTGTTTTGAGGGTATTTGACCATATACAGCTCATCTGTATTTTCTGCTTAACAAGATTTCCCCTTTCCCTCTAGAAGTCTGCACTAAGATTAAAAAACCCAGGTGGACTTAAACACTTCTTTCATTAGCTTTAATGGAAGATGCATGTTTAAATTCCTTCATAATGCTCACTCAAGGACTGTTTTTTCCTTAGAAACTTTCCTTGTTTTTGGTAGAATGCCAGAAAAAAATGTGAAAAGAAGCCTCAATTAGTTAAGTCGTGATATGCCAACACTTGTATAAACTCCTTAAGGCAGGGTCTGGGGTTTTTATTCTTTTTACATCGTCTGCCACAGTGAGGTCTCAGTCTGAAGTGCTTTGGTCAAAAAAAAAAAAGTCAGGATGCTTGTTTCTGCATGGATCTGCTACCAGATCGATAGATTAAAATTACATACGTTATTAGTGCTGTGTGAGACCACATCCTTGATTAGGGCTTTCACTTAGTGACACCCTGTTTGGATTGTTCTGTTCCTTTGTAAGAAAAAACATGAGCCTTTTGGGAACAGTCAATCAAATGTAATTTGCTCTGTCGCTCACCCATCCCTGCTATCGTGCCTTCAACAGAAAAGGAAATTGAAGTTGAGAGAGTAGACCCTGAGCCACACACAATCACCAAAATGGACCACAGGGTAATAGCTCTTTGACCAGCACTGAGTATCCTTCTCTCTTTTTTTTTTCCAACTACTGTCAATTGCTTTACATAAATCTGAATACATTTCCAGGCAAATCAATGCTATTATAGAATGTCCTAAATTAATGAGACCATCATCAGGGGAAATATTCATCTGCAATATTGCATTTTACTTCAAGTGCCCATGACCACAGGCTACCACTTCTCATGGAAACAATTACTCACAATTACTTGCAATTAATGCAGTCCTAATCACACAGGGAATCTGGTCCAAGTACCAAAATTAATGCAGGCTTGCATTTTAATATTCCCATTAAATACATTTTCTCTTCTTCCCTACTTCAATCCTATATGCATGTTGTGTCTGGAAATATAACCGTATTTTAACAGGAGGTCAAAGGAGTTTAAACATTATCTCTAATCAACTGTTTACATATCCTGAAAGAAAAAGGCATGTACTTCTTCCTGGAAATACATAAAATTAAGATAGGTGGCATTAGAGGTGAAAAGTTTTGCAGCGAAATAAACATTTCTAATATTTGATGGTTGAAAATCTTTCCTGGTAAGGTCTTTCTCCATAACTCAGAATGCAGCTTCCCTGCTGGTGCAATCCCAGTCCTTTCTAGCCGGTTGATTTTTGATCCTCCTCCACCAGTAAAAGGATAGTAGCCTATTAGTCTATGCACTGGCTTACAAAGAAGCAGTCCCCAAACGCTTACCTGCACAGTTCTGCTCCGCTACCCACTGGACTTTCAACCCTTCCCTCTGACAGGCTCGGGCGTACGCCAGGAATGACTCACAGTAGCAGTTTTTATGGACCGGGCACTCGCACATGTCTGTCACACAGGACCTGCAGAACAAAGACCCAAAACAAATAAGCAAGGAAAGCTTTGGCAGCTATCTGTCTGAGGTTTGGAGTTGTTTACTTTCCAGTCACATGGAGTTCAACGCCACAGCAACTAGTGCTAAACGGCAAGAAAGTTAAAAGCATCTCTGCTGTCACATCCCAAGGGCTCATCTCTTTTTTGATGTGCTGCTCTGATGCAGAGAAGTCTCAAGAGCACCAGGGAGAGAACCGCGCAGAAACAGGGAGGTGAGAAGAAGACCCAGGAAACGTCAGGCAGGGAGGACTGGGGCCACAGTGGGAGAAGGCAAACTCCATTTTTGCAACAATGTTGTGTCAACACAAGATAAAAACTTCTTTCTTATTCCCTAGAAAGTAAAAATTTAGTAATTTTACTGATAATAAGAGCAGCAGTGTTAAGTGGATGACTTTTGCAGGTAATGAGCACACGCCCTTCCATGCAAGGGATCAGAAATGGTGCCTTCTCTCCAGGTTACCTCCAGCCTCTCCCCTCTTTGAAGGCCGCAAAATAGCTATATGCCTGTTTTCTCAGCAGCATCACTACTAAATGCCAGACTTTAAGAGACTCCAAAGGAGCAGGGGTGATGCAGTATAACTGAGCAGTTCTTATGCTAGGAAATCCCCCAGTACTTGTTAATACCACCATCTTCTTCCATTGCGTAAGATGGAATCACCACAAAACATGGCAGGGAGCAAAGCTGCTAACATGGCCCTAAGTGAAACTGCTACTGCGTATGTCACCACTACATTTCAAGTTAGCTCATCCAGAACGTGTGCCCATTTGGCACAGACCTAAAATATAACTGGCAAGAGCCAGTGGATTTGCAGTCGGCAGTTTCTGCATAAGAAAAATGCTTAGACGCTTCTGCAGACGCAGCAATGCAAATTCAGAAATGCCGAGTATCTACTGCTCCGAGTGGAATCATTAGAAGGTGGGGACAAGGTGCGGGGAAGACATACTCGGCCCTCTGAAAATCATGCCCTCAGTTCCTCTGCTTTCCACTAAGGGTGCTCTGTGCATGCACCTTGGGTGTCAATGGGCAAGAGCCCCCTGCTCCATGCATGTTCAGGGACTTCGTTCCTGAGAGGACAAAGCAACGTTTGTGAGAGGCACAAATCCTCCAGAAAGACCAAGGGCTGAAGTAAAAAATGAGCTGTCCATGTTAATTGCTCTTGCTGTGGACCAAAAATTCCATTGCCTATAGGAAAAGGATGGATATAGGCTTAATTTTCCAGAAACTTTGCCCATAGCTGAATAGGTAATAGCTTGGAAAAGGTGCAAGCACCTCAGTCAAAGTAATCAGGAGCCCTAATACCCATACAATGCTTTAGAGTCATTGGGAACCCCTTATTCAAAACTGGGAGAGAGGATTAGTGGTCCTTCGAACACAGAGAAGCTTCTTTCTGCATATCCAACAGTGCCCCTTAAAGAGGAGTATTTCCCCTTGCCAAAGTTGCTGGCTATTTCAGTGACCATGCCTATGGTAATACCTGACAGTTCTGCTTGACATTTCCATGAGCTTTTAATCATTTACTATCAGTGGACCCACAACATGAAATTACCTAAAAATTCACTGTGACAAATAAGGAACAAAGTACTAATGTAAAAAGGTTACCTGTCCTGCATTTACCGATATATACGTACTGTGGATAAACAGAATTGCTTTGGATCAATATGTAACATGTTTGTATTTACAGACCAGTGGTTTTCATTTCAAATAACTTTCCTTTCTAGGGACAATGTAATTTTATTTCACTTTAGTTCTGCGGTAGGTCCCTTTACATCTTTCCCAGTAACAGATGTTGCTGTATGAGTATCACAGCTGATAGGCTGCAAGGCGCAGATTAGCACAACATCCTTGGCATTGTTCGATGTTGTTAGCTGATAAAAGACCTTGTATAAGCACAAAGGGTCACCTTTTTACATGACACACTAAATAACTTTACACTGTTTCCTTTGGCCACAATGTGTTTGTGATCTCTTGCTAGCATCCCTGCAGCAGGCACTGCTCCATATACCCCATACCAGTTAGGAGGTGTATGTCTCATTTTACAGTGAAGTAGATGCTTGTTTGCTACTGCAGCAAATTATTATCACAAAGAGAGTCTGTAATAATCTCCACAGACAGAGTCCATTATCAAGATACCATTTCATCATCTTTTTGTTTCTGTGCTAGCCTCCTTTATCAATCACATTTTACTGCTCTCCAGTCAGATTTAGTTATTATTAATGCCGCAGTGTTTAGGGATGCTTGCCAATGTCAGGTTGGCTACATGTTCACTGACTTCCTGCCTTAGAAATTATAAAATGCTAAAGCTGAGGTACTTTCTCTGCTTTTTAAAGCATAAATACATTTTTTTACCATCACTCAGAGGGGGACGCCGCCTCCTGCACTGAGTCAATGCACCTACAGCTACCTCAGGTGCTTGTATCAGGTCAGGAAATCTCCAGGCTCACTGTCAATCACCCAGTCTTTTTACTCATTAACATGTTCCTGACAAGGCTAGCACTCACCCTGACAAAGCCTGGGCATGGTCTAGGGGATTAGGGAGGCCAGGGCACCATTCCCAGTCTGCAGGAGAGCAGCCACACTCTTTGAGGGTGCAGAGAGTTTAGCCCCTACATGCACATGAGCGACACGACACCGTTAGCCCTTGGCATTGAAATGGCCTTGGACATCCAGACAGGCTCCAGAGTGAAACATCTCCACTTTGGCTGGGATCAGCACTATTTGCTACAGTGTTCAGCACGGGTGTCCGCTAAGGAAGGTGGCATGCCATATGCAACACAAACAATCCTCTGATTCATTACACACCTAATTGCTTGTGTAATTTTTATTTTCCTGAAGTGTTTAATCCTGGTGACAGGTGCTGGGCTCAAGCCCTAGGCTTGGCTGAGAAGCAATCATCAGATTGTGGCAGTTTTATTAATGAATTACAATTGCTAATTATTTGTAAGGTTTAATTAATTAATTAATTAAGGTTAAATGAAAAATGAGAGTAAAGGAAACTATATCCACAGCTTCCAAGCCTAGTCAATCAAAATAAAACTTTCTTTTTTTTCTTAATGAAATTCCTTGCTGGCAAGTTTAATGCATTAATATCAGTTGTAGTTAGATAGACTGGCAGTCAGGGGAGAGGGGGTCTTTTTATATCACTTCTGAGATCAGCAGGGAGCAGGTACGTGGTTTGTTTGATAGCCACCGTGAGAGTCAAAGGGCAGTTCTGGGAAAGGACCAGAAGCAAAAGATGTCAGTCCTCTGGGGGCTGGCTAGCGAAGGGGAGCTGGAGATGGCCCATGGGCTTTGACTTTGGGTCTTTATTTTTTTCAAAACGTTTTTACTTCTTGCATTTAATTACATTTCTCACAGTTATTGTTGTTACAGTTGTATTAGAGGACTACTACGGAATGCTTCACTAGGTAAATTTAAAAACTGATTCATGTGTGCTAATTCACGTGTCCTAATCCTTTGCTCTTGCAAAAATCTTTGGTATGTCCTTAGCCTTTTTTTTTACCCCCTTCAGTGATTGATACAGTTCAAAAATTATTCTCTATTACCCCAGCTTCTGCCTCCTCTTCATTCCTCCTTTGAATCTGATAAATAGATTCGGTGACACTAACTGCATGTATGCAGAGGCTTATCTGTACTCTAATCTGACTGGACTGTTCAAACAACAGAAAAATACGCTTTTAGTAAAACTTTGGAATTATGCCGATAATGAAGCCATACTGACAAGTTAGTTACCATACTGCACACTAACGGAGACTTTGGGTCTTCCAAGGTATTGTGACTCTTTACCAAGACCAAAACATTTGCTTAAATGAAGTAAAATTGAGAATACATATCAGAAGCTTAAACATCAAAACATTACAGTCATATAGAAATAATCCCACAGGAAGACTGCAGTGCAAGTTACTTACAAAATGAAGCCATTTTACCAGCTATGGAAATACACACAAGATATTTCAGGCAGCCTTAGCTCTGCCCTCAGTGAAATCATATAGAGATGCAATGATGTTGTTGTCCAAAAGAAAATTACATTTCTTTTAAGGACATATTTACATTTCTAAAAAACATTCAGTTGTGATGGTGCACTTTATCTGGAGTCCCTGCTCCAAATAAGTACTGGAGCACAGCCATCCTCTCAGTCCTCAACTGGTACCAAGTGCCTCACTGTGATTCCTTTTGATGCTGTCTATGCTGCCTGCAGGGTGTGTGTCAGAGATAGCGCTAATTGGGTGTGTATAATCACAAACTGTTGCAAGGGGAAATCCATGAAAGTGAAGGCATCCGGCAGCTGTGGGACACACCCTTGAAGGAGACAAACACACACACACACACTCTGCTGCCACATCTTCAAAGCGAACTGGATGAGTACGCTCCTTCAGCAATAGCCCTTTTTCACATTAAACCATGGAAAGTCTCCAAGTCCCACAAAGGGCAAAGAACCCAGTCCTGTGCTACATGCACTATTAAAAAGAAGAAGAAGAAAAGATCACAGCAACGAAGCCTACAGCCTTAGTCCATGCCACGCGGGATTGAAATTGCAGATGTTCACTTGCTGAACATCAGCAGTTCTTTTTCCTTTGCAGTACACACGAATCCAAGACCAGAACCAGCCATTTTAGGAGGGACTGTTTCTTTTTGCATTTTTTTCCCACATTTCACAACAGGAGTATGATGTAGTGCATTTTTCAAACCTTTTGGTACCTTCAAGAAGTGGCTCTGTGCAGATGGAAAACACTAACATCTTCCTCTTTCCACCAGTAGGTCTCAACAGACTTTACAAAAGCAATTAGAGATAGTGCATGACTACATAGATTTTATGTATGTGAAGAGGCATTAGGCAGTGAAGGGGTTTGTCCTCTATACCTGGAGTAAGCTGTACACTTGCAAACTCCAAAGCCTGAAGGGTCATCTGCCTAGAGAGGAGAATTAATTTCCAGCCCCACCATCCTGTGAGACTTCTTGGGATAACTTCTTATTGGGTATGCCAAATCAGAGTTTTAGTACAAGCTTGGCCTAATTTAGCACTGGTTATGAAAATAGCCATACTCTCCACAAAAGCCAGTTTGGATTCCCATAATCACACCGGAGTGCTCACAATTCAGCAGCAACACTCAGGATTTATTTTTCCTGATCCAAAATTAGACCTCCTTTCTCTTCCTTTACAGGAAAAATAAAAGCTGATGGCTTCTGTCAGTAGTTATGTTGTTACAAGAAACTTTGGGCTGTTTTTCCTACAAAGTTTCAATGAGTTGCCATTATTTATGGCCCCAGTTAGAGAAGTCATTTCACAAAGTAAGAAGATGAGAAGGTGAGCCATATTACAATGTATAATGGAAAGGCTCATGCCGTTGCTATCACAAGCTCTCTCTTGTCTGTATGTGCATGTTTAATCTTACTGAAGTATTGAAGCATGGTATGTAGAGTTGGAGACTTTTTATGGCTTTGAGGCTTGAGATCAGAGGCTTGAGATCATTCTCTCTTTCTCCAGAATTTACTAGTATTAATGCAAAAGCAGCAAATAACTTGTGAGAAAGGTAATTTTGGAGGCTGCTGAAAACACAGAAGCCCTTACATCTATTGAGTATTTGTTCAAAGCACTTGCCTGCGGAACAGACTGTTTCATGCAGCAAAGGCAGTAATTTTCAAGGATCGTTCCTTCCAAGACCAGGTAACTATATCTGTACTCCCTCTGTGCTTTTCCCACACATCATAACAATGGTAACATGCCTTAAATTGGGGAGCTGATCAAGGCGTCCATAACAAAATTAAATCATCAGCGGCCTGACCTGTTTTTCCAGTAAGTGGGAAAGTGCCCAGAAAAAGTGGCAGGCAGCATACATGTGCTTTGTACTGGAGACTCCCCCATGGTACAAGAACTCCCACACTGCTGAACTGGCTCCAAAAAAACCCTAAGAATGTGGGAGCAGAAAGGGAACTCGCAGCTCATCTTTGGTGAGCAGTGCGTAGCAAATCTACTGCAGGCATATGCTTTCCATGGGGAAATCTTATTCTTATAAAGAGAGCATTGGCCATAATGCTTGAGAATATCAGAGTTATTTTTGGCAGATTGCAGAGGAGGAGTTTGCAGTAGTAGGCATTTGAATCACGCCTGCAAATTTCATCCCAATCCCTGATTTTTGTGCAAATTTGAGTCAATCCTGGACTGTATTGCCCCATGGAGCCAAGCAGAAAGAAATTATAAAATACACAACTCCACCAAAGGGCAAGAGCTGCATTGAAGAGTCCTAATTTAACTCTGAGTGCCATTGTTCCTGCTCCAGATATAGACTTGGCACTCAGAGATAATTAAACAGAATCACACAAGATATCCACATCCATCCCTGCCTTGCCAAGGCACCCTTCCAAAGCAGTTATTTAGAGGATTCAGTCAACTTGGGAAAAGGATGCTTTAAATGCAAGTGGTAATTATTGTTGGTAATTTCCAACACAGAAGAGGCAGACAGCAATTCAATTTTGATTTCTTTGCATATCCAGCTCTTTTAAAAAAGTCAGAACCCGTACTTTCCTCACAAAGGATAAGCAAAAATGGTATTTTCCAGATGCTAAATAAATGAAGGTCCGTGTAGACATCTGAAAAAGCATACTGTGCTGCACAATATCACCACAAGCCTATACAACGTGCTGCTAAAAGTCTTATCCAAAAGCTTTTGGAAAATGCCAAAAAGAGTGTTCTGTGTGTATTTTTAACATTTATATAAAGGGCATGCTGTGCCAGAATTGCGTTTTATTGCCTTAACCAACATTACCCACAAGAATATGGTAAAATGAACAATGAAACATTCTGGAACATTTTCTAAAACTGCATAAAATTAAAGTTCTCAGGACAGTACTACCCTGACACCATATTTATAATCTCCCTGAATATGTAGTAGCAGTGGTAAAGGTACTTAAAAGGAGGGAAGAAGGAAGAACCAAATAAAGAACGAAACAGCACAGCAACCTTCCCTATTTCTTCCTTCACAATAATTCTCCTACTAATGTGTCAGGTAGGCTTTTTCTGTCTTGTGCTTGGATCCTTACAGGCGTCTGTGGCTTTAAATGTTCTTTCTGGTCCTGAGAATGGAAAGGTTGGCTAAAAACCCTCCATGGGGAAATAGCTGAACCATGACTGAGGAAGACAATGAAGTCCCACGCTGGGCTCTAAGAAGCATCTGGTATGACTCAGAGTATTTCCTAGAGCTGAAGGTTACAGTACAGTTGAGCAGCTGACTTGCCACCTTTAGAGAGGGTGGATTTTCGCTCAAGAAACTCCAACAGAATATGGAAACGCCATCCACAACCCTGGAAGAGCTGATCCCTTGTACTCCCACTCACTTTCAGAAAGTGGGAGAGAGTTTTCACCTTCTCTTCTGTTTCAGTTGTGCTGGGCTGTGCAGAGTTTAACCTTTAAAGTACTGGCATTTAAAACAAATATCTATATGCATGAGAGCTCAAGTGGTTTGAGTTGAGTTCATGTGTAGCATATACCTTGAAGTGAAACAGTTAAAAACCACTTCTCTGTGTACATTACATACAACTTTGTATTTGGAATTATTGGAATAAAGGGGACATACAGCGTAGGTTTCTTAACCCATTTCAAACCCAATAGCACACTGAAATGTGCCCATCAAAAAATGCTCTCTTTTACTTGCTTACTTGAGCAGTATACCTACAATTTGTTCCACTTTCTTTGGTGAGATTACTGCAAAAAGGATTTGGCTGCCTGTACATTGTATGATCTGTGGTTTGTATATCTGGCTGGAAAATACAGGGACCGTAATAACTCTGCTCTAGAACAGAGAGAGTTTCCAAACTCATTATAAAGAGGTCATTTGCAATAAAAAGTTTGGACCAACAAAAAGATACAGAAGCAAATTTCGGAGTATCACCTGGAACCTGACACTGAAGGTTCAACAGCTAGAACCTGGTTTCTGAAGACAGGTATTTCTTCAGTTAACTAATATCCACAGTCATCCACTTGCAAATATCCATCACATAATTGGTAACGATTACAGTAGCGATATGTCTAATGCTACCTGATATGGCTTATCATGCATTTATGCAAAGCTTTCTGGTGAAAAAAACTCCAGGTGCTCTATGGGTTTAATGTTCAGAAAGAAAGTCACCTCCTAAGGGATTTTCTATCAAAAATCCCATCTTTCATAGGCCCAGTGGCCTAAGGTCTACAGCCTATGTGCTCATCATTGATTTCCTATGGCAGAGTGTTTTGGCCAAATTGACCTACTTTGTGTCTCCAGAATCCCATCATTTCCCCTCAGAAGCCACAAGCTAGAAAAATTTCATAATTTCCTGTTTTGAATTTCTTAAGCCAACAAGATTCCTCATTACAGATCCTGTTCTGACATAATGCAGCAGTATTCAAGTTACTTCACCACATCAGATGTGTCTATCAAGTCTTTCTTATGAGAGGAAAAGAAAAGGAGGATGTCTTAGTGGACCTTTTCAATATCCATACTAGTGTTCTACATTTCCATTCACTGCGTGCACACGCTTAGCTTAGCACTTACACTGCTAATGTGAATTTGCCTTACAACAGAGACACCCCATCGTAATGGAATTTTCAGTGTTCTCTGGCATAGCTACCATGGAAAATCCATCATCATTTTGAACTTTTGCATTATGTAATTGACATAAAATTTGAGCTTTTTCTCCATGTCTAGACTTGATTTTCAAAGAAGAGTCCACCCAGTCTCCAGTTCTTCAGGCAGAAGTGGAGACTGAACTGTCATATCTTATCTAGAGAGGAAAAACCAGTCATTTCAATTCAATTTCAAAAAGACAGACATGTTTTAATATCTAACTTTATAGCATTCAAGTGGTACTTTCAATCAACAGTTAAACTTTATTATGTTTCATACAGTGCAAATGAACATGGCATAGACTAAATGAATCTAATATGACTGCATCAGCTTTCACTCTAGTAGACAGAGAGCCCATTAGTGTATTCTGTGTGACAGTCGTCATCTGAGAAAAGCCAGAGGTTTTTCAGGAGCTTATAAACATCCTAGGTAGAACCTCAAAAATTATTGAGAGGTTTTGAAGTCATGGCACTACAGAAACATAAACCATGTAGATATACCAATAGCATATCGCCATAGTCATGAGATAGACATATAAAATAACACAAGATTTAAATCTTCTAAAATAAAAATTCAAAACAGATCATCTCCTTCTCTCTACCGACAAAATATATCGTGGCCCTGCTACGCTATCTGTCATAAAAATATGTCATATCCAATAACAAGCACAATGAGAACACGAAGCAGGAAATATTTCCAAAGTGCAAACATAAACTGAAGTTATCTTCAGCTTTTGATGATGATTCACTGTATATATTTCCAAGGAGGTCTTATGATATAATAATAAACAGGCTGGCTAGTTTAGAAACTCACATTCTTAAACTCTGCAGCGCCCATTCCCCGGCTTAACTCATATAAAATTAACTTCAATCAAGCATATTTTTCCTCTAGGTGGCTGCAGAGCATTTAAAAAGTTGCTGGCTCCAGATGCTTTTGATGATGATTCACTGTATATATTTCCAAGGAGGTCTTATGATATAATAATAAACAGGCTGGCTAGTTTAGAAACTCACATTCTTAAACTCTGCAGCGCCCATTCCCCGGCTTAACTCATATAAAATTAACTTCAATCAAGCATATTTTTCCTCTAGGTGGCTGCAGAGCATTTAAAAAGTTGCTGGCTCCAGATGGA
>NW_009191436.1:0-23292 GCF_000690835.1 Fulmarus glacialis | reverse complement strand
AGGAGACCGCTACTTAGAAAACAGCTCTCCTCCTCATCTTACTCCCTTTACAAACCAAGAGCCAAAATCTCACTTCAACAAAGTCAGGCTCACAGTGAGCGTGCCACCCTTCCAGCCTGACACACACTCACAGTGCATTTCTTCTCAGAGGTCTCCCTGTTTGCTCTTCATCAAAGATAACTGCTAAAAATAGGACTTGCAAGAAGTGGTGTAAGAGCCAGCTTACCTGAATTGAAACATTCAAAAAACCACTCTGTTCCTGGTTTTACGGCTTCCTGTGTGGTCCTGGCCCAGACCACATACAAAGACGTAGGCACATAAAGCATGATTTAGGCAGAGTTCAAACACCCAAATACAAAACTGCGGTCCGGGCATGGTTGCCCTGACCAAGGCAAGGCTGACCTTCTTTATGCTGGAGACTTAGTTCCTGCTTTTACATTTCCTCAGGCACCTCTGCTTTTGCTCTGCATGCTCTCAAGACCGTGTGGGCATTGGTGGGCACAAGCGCACTGGCATCCCAACAGTGAGGTCCTCCTGCCCACGGAGGAGGGCTGTCTTAAAACAGCGGCAGTGCTGCCGCAGTCCCATTCAAGATTCAATAGACCAGGGGGAGAGGGTGAGTGTAACAGTTTGGTAGTGATACAGGACTCAGCCCGGAGGCAGAGACCTGGTTTCTGGTCTCTGGGCAGTTTGACTCAGCCTGCTACTCCATATGTAGAAAGCTTTGGATAAGATACGTTCTGTGTACTACCACAGTTCTTTAACGTTCCTGAGTGCAAGATCTCAATTGCAAAACACTGTACGGAGCCTGAAAATACAGTGGATGAAACGGTGTCTCCAGTGAAATTGATGGGGATTTTCCACCTGACAACACAAGAGCCAAGTCTCAGAACTGTCATCAGCCTTTTTTTTGGTGTTCTGTACTTCAAGGCTTTGAAGGATCCAGACTCTTTCAGGACACAGCTAAACATTAAATTCAAGCTTCCTGAATTAAAATGCTATGAATTAAAATTTCCTGTACTAGACATAGCGACTCCATGACATATCAGCCTGGCCTGGGAGCCACAGGAACCCACATGGATGTTATAAAGTCAGAATGACCTAATTCTGGATGAGGTGGGATGAGATGATACGAGCAGATGGAGCCAAGGTTTGTTGTCCTTCATGAAGAACTTACCTTTCAGTGTGTTGGTTTGGGCACAGTCATTTACTTGGCTAAATATAAAGACAGCTCTGATGTTAATCAGCAATCTTTAAAGAGAAATGCCGGCCATGAGCATGAGCAAACCCTCCCTATCACAGAACAATCACGATCACAGGTTATTTTTCTGCTCATCTGTGACTGATGCCGAGCGGCAAAGATGCTAGGATAAATTCTGGGCTTCGTCTTGTATACAAAGTCCTAAACATCTGAATTTGACTTTGCCTCTTTTTGTTGGCTAGGCAGGGACTCTGTGGAGCAGATCAGTGCCCGATGTTAGCCACCTTGAGCGTGCTGCCTGATGGAGCCACAGAGAAATTCATTCTCTCTCCATCGCTTTTCACTCCATAAAATCTTCCTGGCCTCCCCACAGAAGCGGCAGAGAGATCTCGGAGCTGTACCAGTTTGTTATGAAGCTTGCTGTCAAACTTGGCAGTGGTTGCAAGCTACTTTAAACCTTTCTCACCAGTGAAGTTTGCGGGTAGAAATTGTCAGCACCAAGCATGCCTTTCATTCTGCGGAAAGAGGGAGGCGGCACAGCTGCGGCGAAGCAGCCCATGCAGCACATCTCCTGAAGAAGCCCAGCTGACAGGAGAGGGAAATCCCAGAAGGCAATACGGAAGGAAAAGCTGTTGCTGGAGGTTACGCAGGATTCATAGTTCATGTTCTCCATGGGTCCTCAGGAACCACAATGTTTACAGTCCATACCTCTGGGAGGCCACTGATTTCTTCCCTTTGAGGTAAGCATGTGGCACCCGCTCAGTAGTTTTTCTGCTCCCATGGATCCTTCCACAGGTGGGGAGCCTAAGGGCCCGTATGAAAGCATGAGCGGATTAGCTCTGTCAAAACAAAGATCCTGTTTTTGTGCCAGTAAGGAAAAAAAGGAGGGAGCAGGGAAAGCGTAAAATAGAGCATATGATATATAGAAGGAAAATTGTTTTTTAATAGAATCTTTTCAAAGTTTTCCATTAAACTTTGGTCGCTTGCAGTGCAAGTTTTGGAATGCAACTCCCTCATCCCCTTAGGATGGTCTGCGTTTTATTACATTAGTAAGGAAGCCCAGCTTATTCCTAGCAGCGCTACTGTATGAAATGTTTCAATCTCGAGCCAAAGTGGTAGGAGAAAAAGCCCCTCCTGATTGATTTTCAGCCACTTTCTGGGGCCAGTGATTTAACGCGATTTTTATCATGTGCAAAAGAAACTTTTGTTACCAAGCAATAAGTAAATCAAAAATGATCACATCATAACGAACAAGACGATATGCATCCAAATGTTACCCATACGATGACTAGATTTCAGCTGAGATACCTAACCAGAATGAACAAAGGAATATATCAGCAGAGGGGAGGAGGTATTGGTCGCGAATCAGGGGAGATGAACTGAGTAATAAGAGAACATTAGAAGCTCTTCCTTCCTTCACTCCCTCTTTCCTCCCTCCCCTCCCTGCTCCCTCTCCCATTTCAGTGGTGCAGGCCACATGAATATTAGAGATAGCTGCACTGAAAGAAGAGGAATAACCAGCAGTCCAGGAGAAAAAAAGATGGGGGTCTGGACAAGAGGCAGTACCATATGTCTGTCCCCTTGGAGCAGGCAATGGTGGGGAAGTAAAGTGGAGTAAATCCTGTTACACTTCTATAGCAACTCTTACAGTTCAGAGACATTACGGAGGCAGAATGAAAGCTATGCCTACCAAGATGAACCCAGAGAAAGGATGAGACACTTCAGTAGGATCACAGGAGTGTAAAGAAACTTGTATATATCTGCATAAGACATACCAGTTCCGCGTATTAAAAGCAGCTATGGTCTCCAGGGATGCCATTTAGAAGATTTCATGAGCAGTGGCAAATTGTTACACACTTAAAAATCAGGAGAAATGACCAAGTCTTTAAGATGCAATTCACCTCACAATGTATCCAGGGTCTAGTCTTCTCGGGGTGTCTCACCTTCAGATCGAACTTTTCTGGGTAAAGACTGAGCCTTCTGCTTTGATTCATGATGAATTCTGCAAAAAGTGCCACAGAATGCGATGTGGTTTCTCCTTGCTCTCTGAAGTTATTTGTCTGGATGCAGCCAGCTTTAAGCCTCTGCTTTCTCACAGTCTCTCCCAGAGATATGTGGCCAGGACTCATTCCTCTGAGTTGCAAGACGGTGGCTCTTAAACACGCTGTCGAAGAGAGATCTATTCTTCAAAATACTTCAGAAGAAACACTCCAGTATATTGTACCAAATCCTCTCTGTCTTCCACGTGAATCTTGTAAATAAGACTTATGTTAACCAGAGCCGGTACCATTCTGCTGTACTTTCCTTTTTCTCTTTGTGTGCGCGTGTGTGTATACAGATTGGCTCTTTTTCTACTCCTAGGTCACTAATGCAATAGGCTATGTAGGCATTTCAGGTTAGACGAAAGTCTTGTTTACTCAGTTGCCCTTGTATTGCATTGGGTATCTTGCCATTTGCTGGAATTACAGCAAAACAAGAGGAACATAAATTTTAACATTGGTTCTCTCGCCAAATAGGTTGATGAAATCATACAGCATCTCCATGGAGATTTGCGCATGTTCAGCACGCTCCATGTGGATGTTAGCTGCAGTCAGACTTTACCTCTCTCCACTTATAAGGAAAGAATAGCACCATACATGCAGAAATTAGAATTTCGTCTTATCTTGAAATCTTCTCAGAGAGATTATATTATTGTGAATGGCAAGCCCAGTGGTTCTTAGAGATCCCTTTATGTAACAGTAGCAGCAGCCGTGGAAAGAAAGAATCAAGAGGCAATGAAGTTCTTGATCCCATCTGGGCAAAGAGTACAAAGGGAATCATCACGTCTGCATGAAGAGAGTGATGGTGATGGAGTATTAACAGAAGAGGCAGAGTCCCCAGAGTCAAACATTGTGGGAATGAGTAAAAGCCACAGAAGGAAATGGAGGCTAAAGAGAAAGGCCCACAGTAAATATCTGCAGATGCTGTTGTTTGCAATGGGGGCTGAACGAACAAGGACGTAGTCACACACTCACGTAGCACCTACTAGCCTTAAAAAAAAGAGAAAAAAAACCAGCTTCACCGGTGGAGGAATATTCTTTTCAAGATCAAAAGTCAAGCAGCAATAAAATCCGTGTCAAAAAACATAGGCAGAGGAGGTTGTGCATGCTCACTCGTGAACATCTGCACTAAGAAGCCACTTAAGTAACCATGCAACAGCATGGAAGAAACATCTGCAGCGTGTAGACCACCAGCTGTGCAGTAATAATACTTTGAATATCCAGAGTGCCTTTCATCTGAATACTGCAAAGCATTTTCCAAACAAATTAAGCTTCACAACACCACTGTGAGCTTCTTATTTAATGGTAGGATTATTTCATCCTGCGCTAAAATGCCGTTGCCGCCAGAATGAAAAGTAACACCTGTTTATCATCTCACAGAAATGTTGTACAATTTTCATGACGGGAAGTGACAAAAGGCTGTAGTTAAGTTAAAGTGCAGGCAGACTTGAGGTGGCCAGAATTAAATGTTTAGAAAGAAACTCAGAAAAACAGAGTATTACCCCCCCTTTACTTTTTATGCAAACTGTCACATTAATTTTTATGCCCACATGCTGTTACTCTTTGGTCTTTATTTCACATTGGGAAGAAAGAACTTCCTTGGGTATATACTTGTAGGGGTGTTTACAGATGTGCTCAGAAGTACAGAAAAATACCTTTCTTGGTTGTGTATGCTCAATAAAATGTATTGCTGTGCATTGCAAATAGCTTTCCTTTGTACTCCTTCAGATCTTGTTTTTATAAGGCATCCTGATGATTATACTACAGCACTGCCTTCCAAGGCAGCATGCCATCTAGTAAGTCCTAAAACAAACTTCTTGCTGTGTGCGCTTTCAGCCCCATGGGGTACTCCATGTAAGCAGCATTCTGACCTGACTTTACTGAGTTAGTGAGAGCTGACTGTATGTTTCTCAAGAGCAAGGAGAAAGGCTGGAGAACATGACACTTGAAGATAGGAAATATTACAGACACCCCATTAGGATTTCTTCTCTCTGCTTCTTAATACACCCACTTTTCAATCCCATTGAAATGTTAGTGGACGAAGCAGTTTGATGGGGAAGCTGTAGCAGCAAAGCAGGCTGGTTCTTTATCAAATGAAGCTCAGTACTGGCAGAACAATGTATAATACTGTATGGGACAGACTGTCCTGAACTCTGCAAAGCTAGACAAACGCACATCTTTAAAACTTAAACTTTTTGAGTGCAGCAATGAGATTCTGATCTGTGCTTAACACTAGCACCCTAGGATCTTAACGTATGAGTAAGGCTTTTTGATGTTATAATTAAATAAAAAGAGTAGCTAGGACTTGGAAATGACTAATTGTATTTCTAAGAAATTGTTAAGTGTGTTTGGATATTAAGCAAATAGCTCTAGTTTTGGCTAAGGAGTATACTTTAAGCATTTCTATATTCACCATCTCTGCGCTGGTCCCAGCTGGGCAACCTCAGGGCAACTTCTCCCTTCTCCCGAAAAGCTGGTTATAGGAGGACGTGGCCTGGCTTGAGAAAAGAAGGCTCTTTCATGGTTAAGATTTTCCAGAAACATTTGGTGTTGGTATAACTCCGTCCCTGTTGAAGCCCCGAGTAAAATTCTGTTTGTCTGTAATGCCAGGTATGGTTGGCCAGCACCAGCTGCTTTTGACGTCTCATCCTACACAACCAGCTCTGAACAAGTTCTCTCATACTCACATACTGACTTTTCTCCAGAAAGAGCTGTTTCTTTTCTCCATGGATGCAAGCGAACACATGTGCCAAGTTGCTCACTATCCCGCCAGGACTGACTACTTCATTTCAAATAAACCATAAAATGGCATGAATTACTTGGGGAGAATAAAATGTTCCCTTTCAGTACGTACGTTCATTAGTTTTTCTCTTGTATGATGTTTTTGTCCGTTTGTTTCATATAGGATTTTCCCTAGCCATATTTCAAAACAGTGAATAGGAGGATTAAGTCTTAAAAACAAACAGATATCATTTTCAGTTCTATCACACGTAGGATAAGCAGTTCATCTGCTTTTTGATATATGATCTCGAGCTGCCCACACAATCTGACCCATTTAGAACAACAGTAGTAAAGTGTGAGGGTCTTTGAATGGTTTCTGTCCATAAGAGTATCAACATTGGTTACCAACATCTATTTCCATTTTGGTTTTCTGGGGTCATAACATTTGAATTGTATTTTGTATTTCAAGTTCGGATAAACCTCAGAACTCAAAGGGTAACAAAGCTGAGACCTAAGCCGCACACCAGCTCCAACTCGCCAGTTGAAATGATAGCGTTGCATTGTTTCCACAGGACAAGGACATGAACTGAAATCTCCAATTCCAGATCCGACATCTGTTCCAATTTAGTAACAAACTAAACTCATTCTCCATCCCCCGTACACATATCCGCACATACGCACAATGGAACACTCAATTTTAAGGACATTTGCCTCTGGATCTGGATCCATGTTGGGCCACTTACTTCTAGTTTCCAGACACAACCATAAATCAGTCCAGTTTCGCTAGAAAGAGCGGAGATTCACAGAGAGCCCTAGGCAAGGATCTCTACCCAACTTTCCTAGCCCCAAATCTGGCTCTGCAGTAATACATTATATTTGTTTTCAGCAGTGGAATAATATCACATATGATCATAGTCTCACCAGTGACAATTTATGAGATTGTTCTCCTTAACCCTCCTACATCTGGTCCTTCACAGAGCTTGTATCTATCTTCAGAAATCACAGGAAAACCATGTCTTTTCCCAAGTCTGCTTTGAACCCCTGCCGTCCAAAGCAGAAAATGAAATACGGTAGCAAGAGGAATCAGAGAAGAGCTGTGAAGGACAGCAAGGTGGAGCCTCTGCTCTGGGGACACAGGAGCCCACGAGCCTGCCTGACCGCATGGCTGGACTCAGTCCCTTGCTGCCCAGCTGTGGAGCAGCTTGGCCCAGCAGCACCAAGGAGCTGTGATCAAAGCATCTTCCAGCGAGGCAGCCGGTCAGTCGGTTTGGGAGGCTCGGCAGGGAGCCGTGGTGGTCTCATAGTTAGCTAACCTCAGGCCTTGACTCAACAGCTTTTGTGATGATGCTAGATAGTGGAGTCCCCCTGCCCCCTTCTTGCCTCAGCTGCCCCTTCCCGCGTCAGAAAGTGCTCTTCTCCTTTCTCTTTACATTCAAATAGAATCCAGAAGTTGAGGAAATCAGAAATACATTGCTGATGTGCTCCGAAGATTGCAAACTGCAAGGCGGGGAGGGAGGTGGTCACCCACAAACACGTTGCTGTTTTGCACTATGAACTCCATGAGAGTAATAGCCAGCCTACCACTTGGTGTTTTTTATGCCAATCAGAAGCTGCAATGATAGCAAGCAGCCCTGAAGGCCTGAGATCAGCAGGTAAGCCTCAGAAGCATTTCATTTTCCCATGGTCTGTTTTCATACTTCCTTTCACACACAAGTACATGGGCAATTTGGAGCCTCGAAAGTGAATGCATAGCACAAGTCAATGCACTGTAAAAAATTTTTACAGCCCCAAAGCATACCTACATTCATGTGCTAATACAGTAAATATTTTTAAAGTCAAAGTAGCTTGAAATGCCATTTTTTCCTGTATGTTTCCTGCTAAGCTTATGCAGCTTGTGTGCTTTTTAACTTGCGAAAAATCCTAAATTTTGTATTTACAAAACACTGGCAGGGTGAGAGCCCTGGCATTAAAATCTCCTATTTAACAAGAAATGAAGTGAAGCAGTGTATTTCCACAGAGTATTGACAATGATCCTGCTGTACAGGTGGGGAAAGACTCCAGCATCTTTATATAGCTTCTGCTGAGGACACTGCTTTGCTGCTAATTATTTATGTAAATATCTAATAACAGAGGGAAGTCACCATCTCATTTAATGCAACTTGCATACTGCTCGCTGAATGCAAACAGCTTTCAGCCCCAGGCTCAATTCAAACCAGAGGCAGTTGTCAAATTATTTGCATTGATGGTCAGATCTCACATCTGTGGGGATGGAAGAGAGAAATTATGCCAAGTCTTAAGTTTGTTCTTTGCAAGTTCAAGGCAATGGGCAGATCCAACCAAGGAACCTCTACCTTCCCCTTAGGGACCCAGTTATGAGGAGGCATGGGAATGGCGACAATTTGGGAAGTGATTTGTCCCACATAACACACAAGTTGTCTTCAGCAGGGGGAGAATGGCAGAGCTGGCTCTGACCCCGTCTGCTGTCCTCCCCATTGCCCTGCCTTGCAAGGCGCTTCATCGCTATTGAGCCTATGCCTCAGACCGTCTCTGCATGGTAGGCAGAGCCTCCCTCTCTCATTTTTTATTTTTACTTCCAGTGTGTTCCTGAGGATGAACAAAATGTACAGATCACACCCTGTGACCACAGAGTGATATATAAATCGTGTTTCTGGGATACACATGCTTCTTAGGGCTTCCTCTGATGCTGCCTGGAGCACCGCAGACATGTGCTATCTGGCCTTTCCAAATCCCAACCCTCTACAAGGGCAAGCGTAGCGCACAGTCTGCTGCATCTGACTTCCAAATGCAGTGGGGAATATGCGCAGAGGTGGAAGATGCCCATGCCTTGTCGCTATTATCGTATTACTTGTCTAGTATTTACCAGATTTTCTAGACATACGCTTTCCTGGCCCAAGGTCTTGGCTGCATCATTTTAGATTAATCAGGCCTGAGCTATCCAGGTCAAAAATGGGGTCATGAGGGGTGACATTCAAAATGGAGAGTTTGTCTTGACAACAGAAGAAACAAGTGCTGTCCCATATTATAATCTGAAATAAAACGGCAGCAGTTTTCCAGCAGCTTTGTGAAAAATCTGTTAAAATGACTAGACTCCATCAGTCATGATGACAATCCCAGCACATATTTTCTTTTTCCTGTTTTCTGTGCAATAAAGTGACCCAGAGATGTTTTTCCATTCATGAAACAAATAGGGAAATGTCAGGTTAAAGGCTGAAAAGAAGAATTTGGCTAGGAGCAATGCTTCTTTACTGTTATAATTATTTATAATTATTGTTAATATTATTGTATTACCAAACGAAATAGCTCTATTGTTTTACGCAGCAGAAGTCACAGGCCTATGATTCATTGCGCACAGTTGCACAGCACTCTAGGGTAGGCTTAAAACACACTTCTGTATTAATCCTGAATAGACATGTGAACCTGCACGTACAATTTCCTGGGGTGGCCTCAAGCAAATCATCTCACCTGCAGCGAGACAGATGAAAACTGTGCCATTAAGGTCTGACCCTGAGCTGATGTAAAGTGGAGGAGAGCTATAGAAATTGCCATGCCACAGGCTTGTACTGAGAGCATCCCCTAGAGCCAGCAACAACCGGCAATACGCGGTCCTGGCTCTCTGCATGTACTGCACCGCAAAGGGACAGCCCCAGTAAAGACATCCATTTACGCAGCAACAGTCAAAATAAAGTTCTCCATTTAGATATCTCATTTGCATTGTCAGTCACACTCACAGTCTTATCTCCAGGGAAGTTCCAACCGCTTCGCATTCTGGTTGGAGTGCAAATTCCTATGACATGAAGCAAACACCTCTGGCCCCTGGAGCAGCCCTTTTCCCAGAAACCTGCGTAGGAAAACCCATGGCACTTGAAAAGACCACATGGCAGAACTGAGCCTTTTCGTTCTAAATCCACTTTTATTGCTGTTTCCAACCATCACGGGAATCATACAGCATGCGAATCAGAAAATGCAGACACCAGAGATCAGCTAAGTGGCAAATACCTTTCACTTGTGAGTTGCAGATCAAGCACCCAGCTGCTGCCCTCAGCACTGGACTCTCTCCCCAGCTCACAGCAACTCTAAAATCTGGTGCTAACCTCACTGCTCCAGTCATCAAACTGAAAAAGGTGCCAAATCTAACCTCTACAGCCTGCCTCTCCAACGAACATTGACGTTAGCAAAGCTGTTGAGTTCATTGGAGGCCTAAATCCAGCAGAGCAAGCCCCTCCACAAGCACATATCTGCTCTCTCCCCACTAATTGGGCAATGAAGACAAAGTGAAAACCCTACTGCTGAGCCAATGGATAAGCCGCCAGGAAATTTCAGACTGCTCCAAGCATGATGGCCAACAGAAACCATGACATAAAGTTCAGAAGAAGGTCACTGCTTCAAAATCTCTTTCTAAAGAGAGATTTTGTTATGGTTTTTCTTTTGCAAGCATGCATCAATAGGGCTAGAGTACCAGAGAGAGACAGAGAAGAAGGGTGGATGTATAAAAGAGATGCAAAATTAATTTTAAAGTACTTTTTGCCTGGGTGGTTCAGGTGCATGTTTTCAGCCTTTGGTACAAGGTATGCATCTGCAAAACTCTGCACTGATGGGCATGGAAGTGGTTTAAATGGCTGCCCACGTTCTGCACAGCTGATAACCCACCTGCACCGTAAGATTGGTGGAGTTGGGCAGACTCTACAGTAGCACCTGACAACCATTTAGAGGGTTCTTTCTGAATTTGGAGGCTTTAACTTGCGTAAGATTCCGACTGAGGTATCCCTGAATTGGTTCCTATGTGACACAGGGCAGAGCTGGGACCAAGCCTCACACCTCCCAGTCACCCAGCTCCAAAACACCAGACGCCTCCTGAAGGTGTCAAAAAAATTTTATGCTTACTAAAAAACTTTGGAGATTCAAAATGAAAGCGCTTGGCCACCTGAAGAAAAGGGATTACTTCCTTGCAATGGGACTCTGGTCTTCTCCTGCGTCTAACTGGGCTACAGCTGAGCATATCACCACACTGCTTGCAGGTTTTCTATTTAGCATCATAATAACACAGAGAAATATTACATTAAAGTGGGTACCGCTCTCCTTCATTAGGACTGGATCACCTTTGTATTAAACAAGGAAAAAAAACCCAACAAAAAAACTCCGGGTTTTCTGCCAAAAGCTGCGCACTCTGCTTTGAGTAACATCCTCTAGGAGCTCTGCACAAGCTGAGATAACAGATTTAAGGCATTTTATCTTGTGCAATTTGGATATAGATTTAGGTTTTTCGGGAGTAAAATAGAAACATGACACCAGTTCAGCCCCAGGTGTTTTCCTCTCTTCTCATGTTGTTTTCATGGCAGCTTTCCATATTTGAAGGTTATCACCCATGGAAACCCATCTCTTATAACAACCCACAATCATTTATGTGACTCTCCAGATAAGCCAACATAAGAACCGTGTGGACTCACAGAGATAGAAAGCAAGTTCAGAGATGATCCAAACCAGCATGGCTACACTGCTGAGAAAGCTGTCAGTTTGAAGGTCACTTCTAATCCCACTGATTGTAAATACATAATCTGCTAACTGGCTGCTAAAGAGTTCTTGCTGGGCTGTCAAAATATTTGCCTATAATCTGTTGTGTAGTCCCCAGTAGGGTCCACTTCTCACAAGGTGATCACTTGAAGCTTCTCTAAAATACAGAGCAAAAACATGCCACTGAGTGTTTTCAGAAAAATCAACTCACAATGGAAAGCCAGGAGGAGACACCAGCAGATCTTCTCTCCCTCATGCCCATCACATGTGCACCTCCGATGTGGAGTCCTCTGATAAAGAGTTAAATGACTTGTGGGTAGGAAATGACAAAGGGCAATTAAAATTATATTAAACTTTCTCATGGCTTTTCTCTGGTGTTTTCTGCAACACAAATGTCAGAAGATTAATTTGTTTACTGTCCACAGATGCAACGATAACCACAATTGCTTCCTGAGGAACATTCAGTACAGCAACACTCCAGGTCCCTCTCTGCCACCACAGCATTTTTCCATGGCATCTACTGGGGACTGCCACCGCTGAGAACGCCAGCGCGCAGTCCTGAAAGCACGAGGCACCCTGCCTAAGCTCAGAAAGCCAGACCCGCTATCAGTAGGAGAGGAGAAAACCCATGCTATCTGCTAGAAAGAGACCAAGAGAGACATCATGCAACCATGGGCTACCGTGCACCCTACGCCACTAAAGGCAAAACTCTTGCTTCTCCAATTAAATCAGTATTAAACTCATGACACTATTCCTGACTTTAAAATATTATCAATGAAAGGAGAAGCAGGTTAACAAAATTAGCCATAGAGATGTTGCCACACACTGAACTACATGTCTGCGTCCTTACACGCATACATAAAAACTCACACAAGGGTTTTCACTGAAGCCCATCAGCGACTATTCACCCAAGCAGCTGCCTGTTGCTGCAGATAAAATGCTTGTCGCATCGCAGCTGGCCCACCGTCTGTTAAGCACATTCAAGTGAGAAGGCAAGTCACTTGTTTGGGCTACTTCCATTTTTGGGACACAACTTTGACCTCAGTCATTTGTCTGGGCTGTTCCCATTATGTTTCCCTTTTCTGAGTGACTATCAAAGTTCTCAGAATAGCGGGAGGAAGATCTCCTCCTGGGCATTGCAGGAGCTTAGGATGTGTCAGATAAATGCATCAAAGAGGAGATTACTCCTGAACGCTAAAAACCCACTGGAAATATATATGACAGCCCCAAGGCAGTCTGACACTAGCATCCCTCAGCTGGGGCTGTTAGACAAACAGCTCATATTTTACTCAGAGTGAAAAAATTGCACACATTATGGTTCTCTGACACTCTTTAATCTTAACACAGCTGCGAGCTTCTTTCAGCAGAGAAACCTTCTGGGTGAATGTGACCTTTGGATAAATCCTTGCGTGTTCTCTGTGGTGGTATTTATTGTAACAGTCAGGCTAATGATTCACTTTGTGAACAGCCCTGGGAGGGATCTTTTTTCCATCAGTCCCACAGACCTGTAAACGTGTTCCTCCATCACTGTCACACCTGTACTGCAAAAGGGGAAAACAAAGGGTCAACCAAAAAAAAAAAAGGTATTCTTTCACACTTTCATTTGTATTACTGCACAGAAAGACAGCGTGTTTACAAGATATATAAGGGAGCACTAAAGTTTTTTAACGTAGAGGCAACTGGCTTCTGGTAGACTCTGTAAGAAGTTATTACTGTTTTCTGGAAACACTAGCTACTAGGACATAATGCATTTTCCTGAGCCAAAAGGACAAGTAAGACGTCACTGCACTTGCAGAACATTCCCATTCTAAGCAGGCAGTGGACGCTACAAGAGAGGAGGACAAAACCAATACAAACCTTGAAAACGAAACCACGTATCTCTGTGCCAGCTTTCCGAAATACCATTAATCTTAAGATAAAGCTGGTTTTCTTGCAGTTGACACTCAATATTACAAAAATTGTTTCTGTTCCTATTGCACATAAGCATAGTAATCCTCTTTTGGTTGTTCCACACTCAGCTCACAACACAATCCTTTTGCTGAGCCACCAAGAAGCTTGAATTTGGTCTGATTGTGTAATTTGACAGGCTCCAAGCTGCCAAGGAAAGGAGGCATTAAAAACTCCTGGGTAAACTACTTCTCTGGGTCTAACTGTTGAGTGGGTTATTGGGCTACATCATGAAATACAATTCTGTCTAGAGCCCTGAGAGCTGACCTAGCCCCACTCTCACCACTGACAAAAGATGAATCAAAGGGTTGGTTCATGTCAAACTGGAAGGTTTTCTCACATCTGAATGGAAAGCAGACTTAAGAATTTGATTAGTACCTTAAGCTTGAAAATGAAGGATGCTGCCAGCCTCGAGCCAGCATCTGCAAGAGATTAATTTCATAGAGACTGTCAAAAAAATAGCAGTGTTCAGATCTTTAGCAATGTATATAATTCAGGCAACAGTCAGAAGTAGGCAAAAATACATATGCTGTATATGTAGGAGTGATAGTCACGTAATATGTTGGTTTATGAGATCCGGCTCTGATCTCTGACTTTCCTGGCTCAAACTCTTCTTTCAGGCACCTGATGTTTTTAAATGATAAAACTTGTAACACAAAAGCAAGAGTAGTGGTGACCTGGCATGAGTTCAGCTGCGTTTTCTTGCTTCCCAGGAGGGAGCAGTCCATGTCACAAAAGTCACCAGATTGTTTGCAGTAATTCTGAGACAGTCAAGGACTGGATAGATGCGGGGATGATACCAACCGTGGACTTCAGCAAGCTGTGCTGTCACAGGCCGAGATGGAAACTAACCGTAGGACACCGCAAGAAGCTCCTGTTGCTGCTGTTCATATTGTACCCACTCAACAGACAATGCTCCCTCCCTTAGGCTACCAATCCAGCATTTTCATGCACTCTACATAACCCCAACAATTGTATGTCAAAGGGGCATATCCACAATTAAAACGCTCTTTAAAGCAACACTGTAATGCTAATTTCTGTAAAGCATTGTAACAAACATTATAACAAACTTTGGAGTCATTCCGAAAGTCAAAGAAACAAGTTCCTATCCTTGGAAAAGGTTGCTATTGGATTGGACGTCTATACCATGCAACCTTCTGTTTTCAGTCAACATCCAGATTTGGTAGGCCTTAGGGGAAAAATCAAGCTTAGTTTCCCCTCAGTCAATATTGGTTCTCAAGTCAATAAATCTTAATATTGACCACAACATAGAAACCAGTAACTGTTTAATATCTTCTTCTGGGTTTTAATTATAAACACTGAGGAAATTTGTCAACTCCTGACTTCCTACTCATATGGAAAAGCTTTTAAACATTCTGCACAGACTACTGTCAATCAGGTTCCTCATGGTTATGGAACTAAAACATACTCCACCAACAATTCTCTGAGCATGTACACAGGATCTTTAACCTTGGCACAACTTTGAACCCGGTGCCTGCATCTGCTGCAAGGACGGTGAAGATAATAAATAGCATCTTTTTATGTTGCAAGAGTTAATTATTTCCAGTGCCACAGTTAAATTTCCTCTGCCCATATAAAAGTGTAACTTCGATAGATGGGGAATGTGGACAAAAATCCCTGTGGTATTCCATACCGAAAAGCGTTCCTGGCCAAGTACTTTATCATTTGGAAAGAAATATGAACAGCACTGAGAGACAAAGAGAAATAAAAGAGACAGGTGAAGGAAATTCTGGGGGCTATGAGTCAGTGCACAGTTTGCGTGCAGCTGATAAAGAGAACCACGCAGTGTGAATTCCTCGCCTCAAAAACCAGATGGGAATCCTGGCCAGGGATATCGCCTGGCTACCACGTAACACAGGCTATGGCTATGGAATAGATTATGTCAAGTCAGGCAGCAGTCTAGACGTCTTGGGAGAAAGCACGGGCTCATGAGAGAATACCCTACCAGAGAAGTTTGTTCCTTCATTGCCTCCCTGCCACTGTGTTTTGTGTGATCTCGCTTGGCCGTGCAGAGTTCGCGTTTCACAGGTGCCTGCTAACTGCATTCTTCATCTGCAAGGGATGGATGGACAGCAGTTTGCAACGACTGTCTAGAGATCAGACTAACCAGAGGGACAAACTATCTGGAGATCAGTACAGGTGAGTTAAAGGAGAGCTTTGGAAGATGAACCAAATATCCCTTACTAATGGGCTGAAATGTCTGTGTACTGTATTTCAATTTTGTGCTTGTGGGTATTTTTGAAATCGGGTATTCGCTGCTAATGGTTGCAGTGAAGATCTGGGCCTTCTGTAAAGTCAGGAATCGCGATGCAAATAGCGGGAACTACGTATTTCAGATGCTGACAAAACACAGCCTAATTAATGTACAGAATCTGGGCATGTTAACAACTTCAATGGCAGATAAAATAGACACTTGTTTGTGGGATCTGTGTAGTTCTCTGATTACAGAACAACCTTCAACCCCTTCAAGTGATATCTTGGTGATCCTTCTCTATATTGTCAGCAAATCATCTTTGCCCTTGGAAACAAGGCCAAGAAGTGTATTCCTTATGCCATGCAGTCTATAAGCCTTTTTTGAAAAGTTTTCTGTACCCACAGCAAATCTTGAAACCTTTGAAAGTTTATGTCACCCTTTGAGGACATCTAGGACGTCTATGATCTAGGTCATCACCTTGCCATGATGAAAAATATCCTCCAGAGAGTATGGAAATTGTTTTCATGAACCATGGGCTGAGAAATCAGTACAACAGAGAAGAACCATGTAGACAGACGGATGAGCAGAATGACAAAAATGGGCTTTTAAACCTCAGCCAAATCCTTCATATCTGGAAATAGAGTATGGGGTTTTTCTTGCATATCGACTCCTCCTGCTCCAAAAGCAAGTCTTTTATAGTCCATGCCTCAATCCATTACTAGGTTTTGACTTGTTTTAAGGTTCTTACTTGCCAAAGACACATTGCTGCATGGAGTATTAATGAGGTTGTCATCTAACTGGGCCTTACAAGAGCGGAGAAGATTTAGTACCTTCTTAAAAAGACTAGCAACGCTTTCTTCTGAAAGTTTGAGAAGAATTTGTGCTTTGACAAGACCAAGACAATACACTTCTTGTACATGTGAAACCTCTTAAATCCCATCAGAAGGGCTTGAGCTTGAGGCCAGAAACCAGGCACTTTCACGTTTTAATCTCAAATCTGCTCTTGGCTTCCTGCATAGCAAAGAACTCTTTCTTCATTTCAACAACTTTAAACCAGGGTGCAGTGAGAATTAAATGTTTACACTGCAATTTGAAAATGTAAAGTGCTAAGAAGGAGCACTTAGGAAATGAACTTTGTAAACTTCTTCCTTGCTGCCATGGTATCCACCATCCTCAACAGCCTCTTACTTCATGTACTCCTAGACTACATAACCTTAAGTACTCACTCTCTGTAAACTACATACCTCACTTGAGAGCTGATGTACAAAAATCAGCTGTCTGAATACCTTAACACTTACGACAGCTTCCTCTGGACTGATCGTAAGAGAAATGACTTGTTATTAATTTTCACATGCTGGATTTATTTTAGCTTTTATGTTTCAGGAATATTATATAAACAGAATGTTAGTTGTAGGAGTACCCAGGAATGCAAGAAAACATATGGCTCCAACTCCCTTCAGTATTCCCAGCACATTCCCCACCAATTTTAATTTCAACTGGCTTAAGTGGGGGAGTCAGGGAGAGACTTAAATGCTCTCATCCTCTGCATATCATGATAAAGAGGTGAAATCACAGCACCTGCTCTGACATATGCAGAGCCCTCCATTTGGGTGAAAATATAATCCTACCGCTCCCTTTGGGTGAGGAAGGGACTGTTTATTTTGGATGTGTATTTTGGATCCAGTGGCATTTTAGTTCTACCCCTGCTCCAGGATGGCACTGGCAATCTACAGTCTTGAGATCTCACCATGTTAGCATAAGTCTATGCCTGCTCTGACGAGTCCACCAGAAACAGAGTTAATTATGAGAGCAGAGCCACACACGTGTGTTTCTAAGTGGCATCTCAACAGTTTAAAGAGGGGGTGAACCTGACACACATACCCATGCATCCAGCCTGTGCCGCGTACCTTACCCAAGATTAGGTATTGTGATGGTAAATATTTGAGATGGGTAAATACATATTCCTGTATAAGCACAAGTACCTCGACCCATTCTTGCCTTACTTCCCACAAGTCTGCTCTTTGCGCTGGTGTTGCAACGCCCTGGGGTACAATAATCCTCAGGTGCCAAGATTTGCCATGGGGGGTCATGAGCTTTCGCTGTCATGCCCCAAGCCCTCATCAGCACTCGCCCTGCTGCATACGGCTGTGTAGGACCCGTGTGCTCGCAGTTAAAGGAGGGCTGTGCCTGCCTCTCACCACACTGCCGGCACCTGGTGCTCGATCTGCTCTCGCTCTTGATGCTCCGCTGCCCAGGGAGTGAACATTTTGCAGGTTGAACGGCAGCAGTAGAGGCCTCCCGAAATGGCTTGTGCTGTGCTTGTTTGCAGGGCTGCGTAAATCACCAGTAATGTGAGGTGCTGATTCCTTAGTGTGCAGTGAAGACTGAAGGAAAAATGAGGCTTGAGTAATTAATTGCTTTTACACTAGCACTTTGCACACTTGAGAGAGCAAGTGTGGAGTATGGGACCTTCACATGTCTATCGATACAATGAGCCTTACGGGGACGGACAGGAGAGGAGCAGATTTGCCTTTACCCTGGATTGCTACTTTATACCACAGACAACTACTAAAAAGCTGACATAATGCAAAGGTCCCCAGAGATCTTGAAGACTGGGAACACACTAGATTTTTTGGATGCCCTGTGAGATTTAGGAAACAACAGCAAAACTGAAGGAAAAACCTTCAGCTATTAAAAACACCCACAAGAAAGCTTTCGGTTAAATCTAACCCATGTAAAGTCTCCAGAATGGACCCCTCACATGTGGCAAGTCAGCTCTCTGAACAACAGCAAGAGCAAGCTCGATAAGCTGCTCGGAGCTGTCAAAACCTTCCTAAGGCAAACTTTCTACTGAAAAGTTTTTTGTGCTGGTCACAGCTCACGTCCTGCTTTGTCTGGTTATCCTGCCAGAAGCATAAATGAACTCATAAGAATAACAGGAGGATTAGGTTAAGCTTATTTTTAAAACGTTTCCCACAAATTCGTCTCATTTGCCTGCTTATAAACACCCTCGTTCATCTTTGCTGTGTGTCTAATTAGGCAGGATATACTGCAGGTGGCTTAAAATAGGAGCTGAAATATAGTAGCTTTGCAGTTATGCATGTTAAAGGAAAGGTAATTAAAATTTCATGCTATGAGATGTAAACTGATCATCTCAGGGGCCTGAAAGGGATTTCTCCACCATATATGACATGGCACAGTTGGCCAGCTACAGTATGGGTGGGTTTCCTCTTCCTTGCAACACTTATTAGACTCTGCCCAAGGCAGAATATGAGATCTGATGGATTGGTTTCTTGAATTATTTATTCATGGAAATAGACATATTACCATCAGCTAAGCATCTCTGGATTTTATTTAAAATCAATACTACAATAAAGCTTAAAACATGAAAAGCTAAAATTAAATTAAAATAAACTAGCAAAGAAAGCCCTGCTGTGAACATGTCTTAGAGGTTAACTAAAACGAGATCGAACAGAGGTCTTGGATTTTGTAGCAGCTGTAGTTAAAATTCTGCGGTACCTGACAGAGACATAGGATGGTTTCCTCTGATGATGCTGACAACTTCTTTGAATAGCATCTATCCAAAAATTGGGATTTATTTTCGCAGCTAAAAAGAATATCAGTGTAGCAAGTATTTTCGCTTTGGCAATGGATCAAGTTGCACCAGTTGGCGTCTTTTAAAACATTTCCACACGGGAGGATATCACTCTGCTTTTCTACCAGTTCCTCCCCACACCTGCTCTCTTCTTTTTAAAAATCATGCATTATATTATATTACTGAAACATCAGGGGTGTTTTCCAGAATGTGAAAGGGCCATTTCCAAAAATATTTATTAGTGTATGCAACAGGGATGTGCTTGTATTTTGCCATGATAGTCCTAGGGCACACTCGTGCTTACTGTGAAATAGTGGCACTTTAAGATTGCAGCTTTAATAAGGATATTTGAGATGGGGAACTCGATATTAAAGAAGTTATGTCTAGGGCATGTTTAAAAGCCTATCAGATAAGCTTTGAAAAATGTGAGGGACAGCAGACCTAGCATTGCAGGCTTTCTCTACAAACTTCTACAGCCAAAAAGAAAGAACCACTAGTGAACTCAAGTTAGCGAAACACAGAAGGTATCTCTCAGTTGCCCATGGCCAGACAAATAAGGTCTTCTGCCTTGGAAAGCCACCCCTTAGATTTCCCTTAGGAAAAAAGCGGCAAGCAGACAGGATCTGGGAGCCCCAATCTGAATGCGTTTCACTTTGTCTACCCCAGTAAAGAATGGATCTGCTGTCTCTGAACAAGCTGAAGCTTTCTTAAATTGTCTGTAGTACAGCAAATGGTGGGAAGGCTAACCAAGGATTACTAACTGATGCAAGAGATTAGTGTAATAAACCTGCACGGGACAGGAACAGTCACAATGATGAAAACCTGTTGCCCAAATATAGCAAAATTCCCACTGACTTCAATGAATCAGGATTTTATTCCATGACTCCAAGGCACTGTAGAAAAACAAACAAAACCACCCTACCAAACGTCTGTTAAAGGTAATCCAGGAACAACAAGTTCTGAAAATGCAGTCCATATTGACAAATGAGAAGGGCATTTATGGTACCCTGCTTTTCTGTTAGATGTCTCCCCCTCTCCTCTCTTCCCCATAGTTCCTACCATCCTTCAGGATCATTTTTGTCTCAGTCAAACTGACCTTACATTTTCACATGCAGAGTCTCACATCTGTCAGACACTGGACAATGAGGAAGACAGTATTTGGTTATGAAACACCTGACTTGAATTTCATTGAGCCAGGTAATAAACCAGAAAGAAATGAAGCTTTACTAGGCAGAAGCAGGTTTTTGTAATAAGTCTCTATATACCTGCATGCACGATAATCACAAATTGAGTTCTTTCCTGGAAAAGAGAGAAAAGAAGCCTCATATTGCACTTGCAACCAGTAGGAAATAACGATTCATTTACTGTAAAAGGACAGTGTCAGGTAAGGTTGTGATCATGTAATTAGGTAAGCAAAACACATTCCAGACATGCCATCCTTTGAAGGAAAGGAAACTTCCCTGGGTTTTAATCACAGAGTAGTATGCTGCTTCATCTGGTTTTCCTATAAAAAAATCTTTCCTTGTTTAAAAAAAAAAAATCATTAACTTTCCATATAGGGAAGTACAAAGTGGGTCATCGGGGAAGCATGTGCTTCTCGGCTGGAAGCAAGCCACGGATGGTCCCAGGTGAACGGTGTCTGTCCAACACCACAGTCTTGTCAGATTTTGGAGCCCTCTACACCCTCATCCCCCCCATTCCCAATACCTCAACAGGAAAGGAGACATCTGTGAATCCTCTGGCACTGCTTCAATGTTTTACAGCTGTAATAACCACTGATACAAAGAGAAGAATGTTTTCTAGCCCCAAATTCCTGAGGTAGTTTTCTAAACAGACACAAGTGGATGGGGCTTCGTTACGTGAAAAATACCCCACCAGGGGCAGGGGTGTGGGGAAAGATGAAGAGGAATCATGATCTGCAGATAATTGAGCTCAGCTTGGTTTCAGATTTATCTTTTCTGACTACTCAACCTATTTGTCCAAATCCAGACTTCTAATCCTTAAATCTAAACAGTATTTTTCTGGCAGCTTGCGCTCCTCTTGGCTACATCAGATGAAAAATACTTCAAGGAGGAGGCTTAAAACAGTGGTGATCTATAGACATATATATGCGGCATTTTTGCAGTACTCCTTACCATCAGCATATAGGTGGCAAAATTTGATGCTTGCTGCTAGAAATCCCAAAGTGCATTGGACACTACAAAGTCAATTTTCTCCCATTTGTTAGCACTGTCAGTCACCAGCAGTGTAAGTCACGGTGCCTTTTAGCTGTATGTCAGTGAATTCATCATGGCCTTACACAAGATGCACAGGCTGACATTTAGAAGTGGTTTGGGGAATAATGTCGATTCGTACAGGGGCATAAAGGAAAGGCAGCAGGCAGCCCAGCCAGATATGCGTGGAGAATGTGTTCCCAAGCACCAGTGCTCTTGTAAGGGTTGGGAACACCAGCTCTCCCAGTGCCTATGCATTGAGGCTTAGTCCTTTGCACACTTCTCCAATGCAGATCTGCAAAGGATCACCTTGTATAAGTAGAATGATATAAAGCAGAGTATTTCTGTACAGAAAGCCTGAATTATTAAGCACTTAATAATGCAAGCAACTAAAGCTCCAGTGGTAACTTCAAATGGATGGAAGACTCAAAGATGCTGAACAGAGCAGACTGGAAAGTGGAGCATCTAGCTCATAGGATACTCAAGTCCTGGTGCAGATTTGCTTAAAAAAATACAATTATTATTTCAAATATTTTTAAATTCCTTTCTAACCAGAAGCTCCCTGGGTCATACAGCTGCTCAATGACAATTTGCCCAAGAAGCTGAGTAAATTGTTTCATCCTGAGCTCCTCTCTGTTGTGGTTACACTGCTGCTAGTATCCAGACTCAGGGCCAGCTTCGGGCAGGCGATCTGACAGGCGCAGGAACATCCCTACCTTAGCGCAAGGGCGAGTTGGAGCAACAGCCCCTGCTCTGTGCCGGGTCTGCGAGGGGACGAGCCACGGCTTCATGCCATCAGTCCTTTTCTCTAGCCAACACCACTCGCTTGTCTTGAAGGGGGGGACAGGCCAGCTCTGCCCTGGGGTGGGTGGAAAGACAGATGTGGAGGCTGGTGCAGGAGCAGGAGCTGGGACAGAAGTCACCCTGGTGAGCAGTCAGAGCTACAGCCGCCCTTCGGTTACACCACAGACAAGTCCTGGAGCAGCCTGGCCTCAGCTGGAGCAGCGCAGGCAACTGCTGTGCCCACATGCACAGCCAGGACCAGAAAACCTTGTGGGGAGAACTTTGCAATACGCATCCTTGGCAGCAAACAGAGGGCTCCAGAGATCCCAGTTCCACCCACTCCTTTAACACTTGAAATGGGCTTTTCTGAAGTCATTCTTCAGCCTACATTTCTTTTGCACCATCCTGCTGAGTGAACATAGGGGCATAACCACATGAATTTTACAGCTGTAGGACATCATTGTTAACAGGGAAAAAAGCCTTCAAACCTTCTGCTTCAAAGCCACAAACCCTTGGTCCCCATCTTTTAAATAGAGCTCGTAATTAACTTAGCAATGCTATGGCTCACATGCTCTCTGCAGCCATCCATGGCATATCTGTCAAACTTAATAACAGAGCTGATGGACTACACAACATTGCAATTTATGCTCTAACTCTAAACAATAATATTTTGTCTAGTGTGAAGTGGAAATTTTTAGAAAAACTGCAAGACTGCAGCAGTTAACTGCATAAAGTTAATTGGTTAACTGAAACAGAAACTCGTTAACTGATTAAATGAGAGCTAAGATGGAGTAATGTCAGCACAGTCACAAGGAACATTTAAGACAAGAATTCCAATAAAGTAGATTTGCAATTCCTGAATGTATTTGATTAACAGATTCAAACAAATGAGGCCATTACTAAGTTAATTACTGCTCACCATAAAATACTGAATATGATTAAATTCAAGTGTTTGAGAGAAAAACATACCTCTTAGGACAAATACAAAAGAGAAAAAGAGTAACTAATTATTTGGTATGCTGTTGTCTGTTAAAAACATAATAATAATA
>NW_009191435.1:0-4970 GCF_000690835.1 Fulmarus glacialis | reverse complement strand
CAGCCCAGGATTTTAAATGCATGTTGAGTATTGACTGTAACTGTGGTCACTTTTGTGTTTGGAAATATATCTTGGTGCCTGATAAAAACAGCGCGATCCCAGGGCCCTCTCCTTTCCCATTTCTTCCTCCCCCGAAGGCAGCAAGCGCTGTGTACATCTGTCCGGACAGACCTTGTGAGCTTTGTGTGAACAGGCACGGAGCGTGGCAAACTGGAGGATAAACCGTCGTGCAAAATAAGAAGTCTGGCCCTTGCGCAGACCTGAGCCAGGATGCGGGAACCTGTGGTGATGTTCATGCAGACACACATGTCTGAGGGCTCTTTTTACCTCCTGTAGTGCTCGGTGCTGCTTCAGTCCCTGTGAGTTCCTAATTTTCCTCCCTTGGTTGCCTTCGCTGTGGCCTTGTATTCCCAGGGATGCCGTTGAAGCCACCGGTATGGGGTGGCTTCACGGCGTGCCCAGAGGTCCCCCTGGCTGAAGAGCTTTGGCTCCTCGGTCTCGCAGGGGACCGTCCCCTCGGTGTCCCAGTGCTGCTGCTGCCACTTGCAGGGTTGTCACTACACCACAGGGCTGGCAGCTTGCAAGGACAGCGGAGCTTTCAAGCACACAAGCCCTGACCCCAGATTCAGACCACGCTCATCCTCCTCGGGACCCTTGGGGGACTTGCCAGCGGCAGCTGAGATGGGACCCCCCGAGGTGCGCGGGGCCCCGGCAGCCACAGGCTGTTCCTGGCTCTGCTGCTCGCTTGGCTTTTGACCTGGAGCAGGACACCTGGGATGGGTTTGCCCAGGAATGGTGAAGAAGCACTTGTCCCATTGTCTGCTGAACATCCCAGCCTCAGGCTGTATGTGCCTGGACTCCCCCGTATTGAAAATGGGGAGAAAACCTACTTAGGGGCCCCCAGCTCTATCGTGTGTGAGATCTGTATAAATATATGGATTTTTGTTAGCAGCTTGACCTCTTGGGCAGTGCTCTTGCTCTGCAGTGAAGAGGTGCCCTCTTTCTTCCACTTGTCTGACTCCTGTGTAATAGAAGGGCTAAATGCTTATTACTTTTCTGTAGCCTTTTCCAGTTGCCAATCAAACATGTCTGGTTTGGGGTTTTGTTTTGTTTCTTTGTTGCTGTGACTATGCAGGATGCTCTATCTCGCTGTAATTACTGTTCCATCATTGTCTTGGCATGAAAACATCTGCTGTCTCCCTGCGATCTCCACTTCTCCCATTTCTTTTGAGAATTTCATGGATCATGATGACCTTCTATTTTCCATAACATCTCATGCATCTCAGTGTACACAGCTGTTTCTCTTGCGTTCCCCTGTCTCTCCATCTACCTCTTTTTTTCCTATCAGCATCTCCAATGCATTCAGAATTTCAGCTCATCTGCTTATCAAATCAATATCTCACTTGCCATCTCCTCTGCATCGCAGCTGCTGTAAACACGGCACCTTTGCACCTAACCGCCCGGGCTGTTTTCTCCTCTGAGCGCAATTCGTCTTCCAGCTTGTGTCTAAAGTCTTTGTTCTTCTCATTTAACATTTTAAAGTTAATTTTCTCAGCCTTTTTATTTTGATTATGTTGTACTCTCGGGCTGTCGGGGTTTGAGGTCCATCCGTGCCGCTGCTCCTCTCGAGCGGGCGGGCAGCGATGTGCCGCAGGACGGATGGAGATGTTGCCATTCAAGGTGAAGTCGCTGCTAGGACAAACGCCGCAAAGTCAGAGCGTGGGGAGGAGAGGAGCTGTGCCGGGCGCGGGGCCGGCGGGAGGGGGCTGCTGCCGCTCAGCAGAGGCGGCGAAGGGGCTGGAGAAATACGGGTTTGAGTACTGGTTCTGTGTGACCTTGTTTAAAGAGCATGGGGCCCATGAGTATGATGAACAGAGATACTTCAGTTTTTATTCCATTCTGGCACCTCTTATTACTAGGACTCTACTGGTATGCCTCGTCTCTTAAAAAATATTAATAAAAAAGTCAGTCCTATATCTGCTGCAGATGGACTAATAAAACTCTTGAGTATGACAGGACCTTAAATCTCTTTGCTCTGTTCCCCGTCTGTGAAACGTGCATCCCAGTTCTCTGCCTCCCGCTCCCGTGTCTCACCTGTCTCCCTGCCGTGCTCCCGACGGCAGGATCCCCCATCCCGCTGCTCCTCCGTACAGCGCCTGGCCCGGGGTGCTAGATGATGCTGTAGCAAAACTAATCCTGAGAATATTAAAGGCGCATGATTGGGGTTTTTTAAATTTTATTCAACCTCAACGCACGGTCTTTATACATCTGAGCCAGGAATGTCCTAGTCTTGAAAGGCTTTGCAGAAGTTTGGCACCTGGAAGGTGTGACGCAGAAATGGCTCTTTATATGTTGGCAGAGAAGCGGGGTGTTGGTAGGGAGCAGAAAGCAGGGTGGAGGTTAATGAATCGTGCAATAACTTCTTAGATGGACGGAAATAACCCTGTGCGTACATCATAGTGTTTTCCTCTTTCAGGAGTATAGCTGTCTATGCAGAGATGGCTTGCATACTTTTTTATACAGATATGCATTTATATATACTTACTTGTATATAAGTAAGGCTGTAAAATCATAGATTAAGGGATCTATTCATCCAAAAAGAGTTATGTGGCTGTCAGTGCATAATGACTACCTGACTCGGAGGAAAAACACTCCTATGAAGATGCAAAGCAACGTGTTTGGTAAGGATTCAGCACTCCGCGTCCTTGCCCAGACGAAGCTGCCAGAGCGTTACTGACGGTCTTGGAAAGTGCTGGCAAAACTGACCGGCTGCTCGTAGGAAGGTGCGTAACGGGAACAGTTACACTATTTGCGGGTGGGACTTGGGTGACCAACCCGAACGCCGAGAGGGCAGTTTAACCAACTGTCCAACGTCCTGCAGCTCCTGCAGGAGTCTTTGCTCCTTCCTCTCATGCAAGGTACTGGGTTAGGCACAGGTAGGACAAGCCCTACAAACCCAAAATTCAATTGGGAGGCAGGTTACCCGTGCGCTCTCCAGCGCTTCATCCTGCCTTCGGTTTTGCTCTTGCACCGGCTAAACGGCTCCCGTGCAAGCGGACGCCTGCGGGGCAGGGTGGCCGCGCTCGCACGGGCCCCGCTGGAACTGCCTGTAAGCAGGCAGAGCTGCAGCTGCCTTTGCGTGGAGGGATGCTGCGGTGCGGGTGGCTCCTTCGGAGGCTCCTTGGGAGGTTAACGCCAGCCAGCGTCTAAGACGGTCGCCTTGCTGGCAAAACCCGGTATCTTCCACAGAGAAACTGCTGGAGCTGGTTTCTGCCCTCTCCTCCATGGCTGCGCTCCCTGTTTCTTAGGCACACTGCTTAACCGCGCTGTGCCTCGGTTAAATGGGCGCAAGGGTAGCGGGCACCTTTTGCTGGTGCTTTTGTCTCTGTAAAGGAAAAAATGCTGCAGAAAAGCCTGGCAGCAGCCTAGCTCCAAACGGGGGCTCAGGTGTTGGGCCAAGTGCTGACCTGGCACGGGCCAAACCAGAGCAAAACAAATGGAAATCGAATAGGGAATAAACCTTATAGGAAATAATCTCCATCACTTAATGTACTCCAATGACTTTGAAATAATTGGCTATTTCCTGGGCATATCCAGACGAGCTAAACAGTGTTCTCCCTGTTCCCTTCTGTATACTGTGATCTTTCAGAGACCCGATTGTCCACTTCTCCCTCCCCCTTTCTCTCTTGGGTCCCCCCTCCCCCAAATTTCTACTGCAGTTTGTATTTTTTCGCCCAACAATGTCTCAGAAGAATCACAAATGTGTAATATGTGTCCCAACGCTTGTATTTTAATAGCGTGAAGCAAACCACATCAGCACAGGCAATTTCACATTCAACACATTATTGCTATTTAAAGCGCAGAGGTATAAAAATGATTGGCAATCCAGCTCTCCCAGAAATCGCAGGCTGCTGCTGGCTGCCAGATTGTGATTTTTAATATTGGCTGCTCCGTGCAGTCGTTCCCTCACCTTTGACTTGCAGATTTCTCGACGTTGCAATAGCAAAATCATTTTTGGTTGTAACAGGCACATTGCTTGCTCTGAAAAGAAGTAATGATCATTAAATATCTCCATGTGCGTATGTACCCAGACACATCCACACACACAGTGCTGAGCGGCTGGTCAGTTTTTCCAGCTGAGCAACCTTTGCATTTCCCCAGCTTTGCAAATACGTTTTACCTGAGCTTCTGGCTTTCGCAGGGGCGTGGGGGTGGATGGGCAGGTGAGATATTGTTTTGTCTCTCTGTTATTATGGAAGAGGGAGGGCAAGCGGGCTTCATCCCGGAGATGGTGATATATGAGGGCTCGTGATTTTCTTTTTCTCAGGGCTGTAATAGAGATCTCTCACTGAGCCGAAAGGTGTTAGTTGTGTCACTGCTGTTTACATAAACACGTTGCTCTGGGTTAATGTACAGTGTGATTAAAGATGAGACCTTTCTGAATTTCTGTTTAAGGCAACCTTACCCTGGTTACCTTAAGTATGAAGTGACAAAAAAATAGCCATTCCTACATGAAAATAAGACTTTGTCTTTACTGGAAATAATGGCCCTGGAGTTTTTTTATATATGCCATATAAAATCTGGGGAATACAACTTAGGTGGGTAGTTTTTTTCCTAATGTTGCTTTCCATGCCCTGCCGCAGGGCGTCCTGTAGCTGGTTGGATGGAGGAAGGCAGGAACATCCTCACCCTCACCTCTGCTCAAGGAGCTTTGCAGTCTGCTGGGGCAGGTAGCGGAGCTCTCGGGGCACCCCTCGTCCTTTCACGCTGCCATCTTCCTGGCGTAGACCGGTGGTGACACGGGGGAAGAGCCGGTAGCGGTGGCACGGTCCGGGCTGGGAGGAGGGCGATGCCATGGGGAAGGTGTCCCGCGCCTCTGCAGGGACGGGTCTGCCGGGTTGACAGCCTGGTGCGCGAACGACAGGGCTTCTGCCTCCCTTTCCATCGCAGCAGGATCAAACCCCTGCTCT
>NW_009191434.1:763-3836 GCF_000690835.1 Fulmarus glacialis | reverse complement strand
CAGGGAGGGTCCTTGCAGAGGGTCCCCGTGCAGGGTCCCTGGCCACCGTGGAGAGCAGGGTCCCCGTGCACGGTTCCTGGTCCTCACGAGGGGTCTTTGCGTTCCCGGGACCCATAGAAAGTCCCCATGTGGGGTCCCTGGTCCCCAAGGAGGATCCCTGCAGAGGGTCCCCCCCACCCACAGCCACCCCAGGCAGAGCTCTGTGCCCCGGTGTGCCTGGCTGCAGGTGCTCTCCTCCAGCGTGGCAGGAGGTGGGCAGGGCTGGAGGCAGGGGTCTCTGTGCCTGGGCAGTTACAATCCATGCTTGCCTTTTTTTTGCTTTTCTTCCCTAAATGCCCAGATCACGTGAGAGAGACGACAGCACACTGCGTGGATAGGCCGTGGGCTCCCTCCCCAGCTCAGCCTTCTGAGACCTCATCCGCCAGCAGATCCTACTCTGGAGTGTTTTCTCCCACGTTCAGCCCTGCACATCAGGGCTGCTACTTGGCAGAGAAGCGGACTTGGCCGCCTGCCTCCTTCCTGTATCTCAGCAGGGTGAGTCAGTGCCTTGCTGTGCCCAGCGCCAGCTCTGCCCGCAGCCTGGTCACTGCTGAGCTGGGAGTGGAGAGCATCCACTCTGCCCTTTTCTCTGGCTGAAAGGGAGTTTCCAGTGTCTGTGGCGTGTCCCGCCTGCCCCATCCTCAGTGTGTTTGTCTCGCTGTCTGGATGACTAAAGATAACTGGGTATTGTTTGTGTCCCAGTTCTGTTTTGGCTACTGTTGCTTTGCTGTCCCCCCCTTGTCTCCTGGGAGCTCCTGCTGCCAAAAAAACAGCTTTGTACTGGAGACCTGGTGCCTGCACCCTGTGCACTTGCCTGTAGCTGCTAGCTTCAGCTCACACACGTGGCAGTGGTTCCAAGGGATCAGCTTTGCCCACGTGAATGTTTATCCTTATCCAAAAAGCACCCTTAGTCCTGCCTGACGGTTTCCACCTGAGCATAGGATGTGAGCACTGTGGCTTGGCCCTGGAAGGCTGGGCGGGCCAGGCTGGTGTAGCAGGAGGGGCGGGCTCATGGTCTCTGAGGAGCTGCGGGAGCAAATCTCTGCTGGGTACCTGCTGGCTCTGGCTTCCTCACAGCTCCGTGTGATCTGGCATGGCCTCTGGGCAGCATCAGCTGTTTGCCACCGGCCCTGCTGACCCCCTGCCCTGCGCTGCCCTGCCCTCTGCGGCCCCCCGGCCCTGCGCTGCCCTGCCCTGCCCGCGGGGCAGCGAGGAGGCAGGGCCGGGGAATTAGCTCAGGTCTCTGCTATGTGACATGTCTGTGTCGATTGGCACCGGTTACTACTGCAAGGCGTGGAGACTGTTTCTGTGCACACGAGTCCACCAGAGCACCCTGAGTTCCCTAGAGCTCACTGCAGCCTGAGTCCCTGCTGCAGGGACGGCACGTGTGGGTGCTGCCCGCACAGAGTGACACGCACCCAGGCCCCCCACTGCTGCGGCCCCTCTGTCCTGCCTTGCTGGGAGGGGGTTGGAAAAGCAGTGATATCATCAGCACGGAGACTGACTCATCCCGGCTCTTCACAAGACGTGCCACTCAGTCATCAGCACGGAGACTGACTCATCCCGGCTCTTCACAAGCCGTGCCACTCAGTGGGGCACCCATTTTATTCCAATTAAACCAACGCAGGCAAGCCAGCTCCAGATAGTGATTTTTTTTGCGCGTGGCCAAGCGTGCCTGCCCCTGGCCAAAAGGCGAGAGGGGACAGAGGTGACGCTGAAGTCAGTGGAGAGTCTCCACTTCTAGTAGGGAGCCCTAAGAACAAGCCTTGCAGATACCTGCAGGGTCTGCCTCGGCCGCCGCAGCATCCCTGCCTCCCTTGTGCCTCCAGCGCAGGCTGATGTTGTATCAACAGCCCTCACCCTAACCACAAATGCCCAGGTCCTTGGGAGGTGTCCCCTGGAGATCCGGGTCACAAGCTCAGGTAGGAATGATGCCTCTTCTCTCCATGACACAGAGCTCAGCTCCTGCCAAAAGTCCCCAGGGGAGCCAGCATCAAAGTACACCCATCATCAGGAGAAAATGTAATGTGACTTGTTCCTCCTGCACTTCCTGCTCAGGTTTCTCCCCTCTGTTAGAGGTTTGGGAGGTGAGTCAGGGAGCTGTAGCCGCGGATGGAGCTGGGGAGGAGTCGGCTGCTAAGGGAAAGGTGAAGCAGCGCCAGGCAGGTGAATCACTTGCTGGTGAAAATTGATCTTATTCTCTAGGAGGCGTGCGTGGATGGGGCTGGGAGTGAGCCGCAGCTTGACTCAATCAGTAAATTGTGGAGTCAAGAGAAAAACAAGGCAAGGCTGCTTTCCCAGTAAACGAGGCGATACATTGCAAGGGAGCAGCCTTTGCCAGCAAAGCTCCAGTGACCGGCGGTCCTGCGGCTCCCTTAAAAGGGGCGATTTTAGCCTGGGACAGCGGGGAGACAGAAAAGCCATAAACACCCTCGAAGGAATGTGGCTGCTGAGAAATGAGCATCTCCGCAGGGCCAGCGAGGCGAAGGCTGCTTTCCCAGTAAACGAGGCGATACATTGCAAGGGAGCAGCCTTTGCCAGCAAAGCTCCAGTGACCGGCGGTCCTGCGGCTCCCTTAAAAGGGGCGATTTTAGCCTGGGACAGCGGGGAGACAGAAAAGCCATAAACACCCTCGAAGGAATGTGGCTGCTGAGAAATGAGCATCTCCGCAGGGCCAGCGAGGCGGGCGAGGCGGGGGGAGCCAGGCTGCGCCGAGGTGCCGCCTGGCCAGGGTTTGCAGCACCGCTCCATGCTAGGAGCTGGCTGGCTCCTCGGCCATGTCCTGCCCCGAGGGAGGGGAGCCCAGTCCCAGCACTAGCAGTCCCTGCACGGTGCCAGTGGAGGCTCCTGCCAACCCCCAGGGGTGTCATGTCCCCATGTCCTCGGGCTCCACACCATGCAGATGTCCCTAACGGCCAGCTGCTGGCATGGGAGCTAGTAGAGCTGGGAGGTCATGTGTGGGCAGCAGAACACCCAGCCCTGGCCCAGAGAGAGAAGGGATATTCCTGGAGCACCTCGACAGACACCTGGGCAG
>NW_009191434.1:0-600 GCF_000690835.1 Fulmarus glacialis | reverse complement strand
AGCAGCCATGCTCAGCCACAATGTGTTTGCCCCTCGTAAACCCACCAGTCCCGCTGGACCCTGCAGCTCCTTTTTATCCTCCCGCATCAAGAGAGATGACCAAGGCCATGCAGCACATCAGTGTCAGAGCTGGGGTTCGCCCGCTCTGGCCCTCCCTGGCCACTGACCCCCTCCACTGAAGGGACTGGGCCAGCCTGGCCTTGAGAAATGGCACCCATCTGGTCATCGGGAGGCCAGGATGTGCTCAAGGCTGGCCAGTCCCACTCTGCAAGAACATTTGCAGAGCCCATGGAGTTGCTTTGGGTAACAAGAGCTGCGGGAGCGCAAAGGACGATTGCTTGTGTTGGTGACTGCCACGTACCCTGCGCGTTTGGGCAGGGTGGGCAAGGGGTCCCCGGTCCCTCAGTGTTCCCTTTTCTCCATAGGACGGTACCTTACGCACCTGCCTGTCCTGGTCCCCGAGGTAGACCTGCAGGCAGGCGAAGCCAGCGCACGGGCTCCTCCGGGTGCCCTGCACCAGACAGGGGCTGAGGTGCAGCTCTGCACTTGCCGTGCACCCCAGGAAATCCTCTGCTGCGGCTCCTCCACTCTCTTCTGCCG
>NW_009191433.1:0-5307 GCF_000690835.1 Fulmarus glacialis | reverse complement strand
CTATTCTATGATTCTATGATTCTATATCTTCTCTATCCATGCAAAAAGGACAAATATTTATTCTTATCTCTCAGGCTTCTTTTTCACACTTGATTATAGAGTTGATTAGAGAAGAATGCCAGCTCTCCAGAATGAATTATTTAGATATTGTGTTATGATAGTTTGATTTTTTATAAAAGGAATGTGCACAAAGGGCATAGCTCATTAGTCATAGAGTTCAGAGAAGGGCTATATTTGGTGTGAATTTGCCTTACACCTACACTTGGAGTCTTTCTGTATACACTGAAGTGCATTACTGGTGCTCTGAAGATGCATCCTCTGATGGAACCAAGGTTGAAGCCATGGACCTTGGTGCTATCTAGAATCCCTGTTTGCAATGTGTACATAAAGTTTTTCAGCAATTTTCTCATTACGACATATGGCGTGAACTAGAACTAGCAAATGAGATAAACTTCCTTGCTGGTAAAAGTGTGATGTAGACATTTGGTCCTGAAACCATAACATATCACAGGAAATGTGGGCCCCTCACTACAGGAAGGACATCGAGGTGCTGGAGCGTGTCCAGAGAAGGGCAACGAAGCGGGTGGAGGGTCTGGAGCACAAGTTTTATGAGGAGCAGCTGAGGGAACTGGGCTTGTTTAGCCTGGAGAAGAGGAGGCTGAGGGGAGACCTCATCATGATCTACAACTACCTGAAAGGAGGTTGTAGCGAGGTGGGGGTCAGTCTCTTCTGCCAAGTAACTAGTGATAGGAGGAGAGGAAATGGCCTCAAGTTGCACCAAGGGAGGTTTAGACTGGACATTAGGAAAAATTTCTTTACTGAAAGGGTGGTCAGGCCTTGGAACAGGCTGCCCAGGGAAGTGGTTGAGTCACCATCCCTGGAAGTATTGAAAAGACGTGTAGATGAGGCACTTAAGGACATGGTTTAGTGGTCATGGTGGTGTTGGGTTGGCGGTTGGACTCGATGATCTTAGAGGTCTTTTCCAACCTTAATGATTCTATGATTCTATGATTCTAAACCAAACCTGCTGTCCTGCACCATTTGAAAAGGGAGACATACCTGAAGAGTACCAATGAGGAATATCTCTTCTGTCATTCATCACTTCATATAAGCATCCATTTCCCCCCTTGAAGACTTTTCAATAAAGTTGTATGTCAAATATTCAATTGATCATGTGCTTCTGGTAAAAAGCTCCATCATATTGGATTGCTATACAACCAAATGACCACTTGCAAAGATAAAGTCAATTCCTGTACGAAATTAGCAACTGACACTGACCCCAAGCAAGACAGGAGTAAAGCTCAAGATCAAAGGAAAGTAAGCTCAAATTATTTGTATTTGAGTGGGAAATTCTTTCTAATCTGATAAAAGAGGACCAGGCCTCTGTCTCCCATTTCTGCATCTTTGCAAAGGATTACAGAAATCCAGGAAAATCAACTTCAGGTATAAACGCTTTAGGATTTGGAAAACTCCAGCTATTGTGAATGCCGCTACATGTGAAGCAATGAAGAATACAGAAAGTACATCATAGTCACCGTCTGCTTCCTATACTGGTTGTAGTATTTTTAATCAGGTTTATAGAACCTCATATGTATATGTTTGTCTATAAATCCAAGACAACTTTCCCCTGGAAAGGCACTTCCAAAGCACACAAAACCGAAAATGCTGTTGTAACAAGAAACTCCATTTCTCTGTCTGGGGAGAATGAAAGAACAAATGACACAAAACAGATGTTAATCATAGCAGATACTGATTGTATCACTTAATGCACAACTGGAAGATACTTGGATACAATGGTCAGAGCATCAGTATAGAACCTGTTTGAAACAGGACAGAAATAAAAGAATTAATCAGGTAGAATTCACATTTCTTAGATGCACACAGAAGATGACTGAGGAGAATTGTTTATTTTGTGGGGTTTGTGCAATTTTGTTCAGAAACCACCCTTGAACACTAACCATCATTGTTTATGACTCACACTTTGCCATGTAATTTTTAATAGCCTCTGCTCTTGTTTTGTCAACAGCTTCATTTAGTAGCTGCCTCATTACTTTTTAAATTACAGGAGAAAGTAATTCAATTTAATGAAAGCTACTAGCACTTTGAAGTCAATATTGATGTAAAGCTGCAGGGGAAAAGTAGCTAAATTTAATAAAAGCAGCAGTTTCTAAATTAAGCTCTGTGGCATCTATGCTTTTAAACTGTGTTATGCTTGTTGTAGATGTAAAATCAGAGATGTTTTTCAAGTACACACCTGGATGCCAGCTCTGGAATAGAAAAATTCTGAACAAGGCACAGCAGTGTTGGTTCTTCTGGGTGAAGATTCTAGATGGGATTTAGTTCATCTGTAAAACTCGTATTTTATAATAATATAATTGCTAGTACAAAAGGCCAAAGTTGCCTCCAGGTGAAATTCACCCCTGTTTAGACACTAAGTGTGAAGACTGTATTGCTTGCACTACTGGGCTTAATAAGAAATACAATCATCTGTAGTCCTTTTATTGTCCCTTGAACAAAAGTGAGCAGCGTTAGCAGAATTCGCTTCATTGCAGTTATTGAACATTTTGATTGGAGAGGACAATCAAACCGTAAAACTTTGTCTTTGCCTCCTGCCCTTTTTATAATAATGAAATATATACTAAAACATCATTGAAATCTTATTCATTCTGTAAGAGGAATGAAAGGACTCATACAAAACTCCCTTCATGAATCTACTTTGCCCCTTTACATGCTGTGGCTAAGGTTAAAAGATATAACAAATATTATGATTCAATGCCAATTTTACAAAAGCCACAGACAGTTTTACAAAAGCAATCTTCCACACCATTTTATGTATTTCTTTGATTATGAACAAACAGATTCTATGGTAGGAAAGAAAAGTTGTAAGAAATATAATTTTAAAACCCTATTTATTTAAGTGCCCTCTGTGAGACTTACTTATATTACTCTGCATAAATCCTTACCTAGTGACTTCTTGTTTATATGCTTTTATATTACATATAAAAAGCTAAACCAGGTTTTAATTTCAAAATTTTTTTTTCTTATTTGTGGATGGGAGACAGAGGAAGGAATCCTTCAGCTTCTGTCATTATTTCATCTGCCTGTTTCTGACATTTTTATACCATCTGTTCCTTGGGAGAGTGCCTTTGCCTCTTATTTTGTATTGCTGGTAAAGACTGATAAGTTCTGTTCTTAAACCACAGGAGTTGTTTTCTTTTCTGTATTCTCTTAGGAAGATTTAGTGTATATTTTAAATGAGTGTGTTGCCAAATCAATTTAGATTTAAATAGTCACCCCTATCTACAAGGGTGTGAGTGTCCAAAGCCACTTACATTGTATTATCAGATTTTAGGTGGGGCTTAAGTGTTTCTTTGGTCTTAGACTAATTTGGCGCAGTGATGAATGTTGACATAATTCTAAGCAACCATTCCTTTTGTATATCTACACCCTCATACAAATTCTCTATACAGAGGGATAATAATATTGGCTTAAATTTCATTCTTAACTAATTTTATGAGACGAATATTTATATTACAAACTGTTCACGGTTTTGACCATGTTAAAAAAAAAATATAGTCTGTACTGCAATTAAAAAGAATGTGTTTATAAATCTGATGTATGATGTAGATGATATTTTCATATTAGAACTGCCTCCACATATACATAATGGAGAAATAATTCAGAGAACTGAAATTCATTCTGAACTTCTTTTTACAAGTTCTGGTTTCTCTTTTAATTTCCTCAAAATAGTTTTTGATTGTTTTGGGCATAAAATAATTTCAAAAACTCAACACTTATATCAAACCATACATTTCATATTATGTTTGAAAACATGCTCAGTAACCCCAGTGAGAGAAATACTTATTATGTCTTCTAAGACTTTTGCAACCAGTTAACCAAGTGGCAATTTATTCATCTTTATGTAGTCGGCTTAAGATTGGTATTGAGCATTACAATTGAGATTGGATTTAGCATTACAGTTCCAAAGGTATGCAATTTCCATTGTCCAAAAAGATGTATTGGCCTGTACCATTTTATTTTTTTAGATACCCAGAACAAGAACTTGAAAAAAACTTAGTCTGGCAAAATCTAGATGTGTTGAAGAATGCTGTACATCCATGTAATCAACGGAACAGGCAAATCAGTACCAACTGCTCATGCACTTTCTTAGAACACCTGTATCGACATATCAACGTGAAACTTTGCAAGAGCAATGTGAGATGCTCCTTTTGAAAGTCTGTCTTATGTACATATACTGTGCATATAATTTGTGACTTTACTGGAAGGTTGTTTCAGTCAAAATACCCAGGGTCTGAGGCTTCTTTTCTCTCAGTATCTGAACAAGGAAGGTGAAGCTAGCTCAGGTACGTATAGGTAAGATGTAGAATTACATTTGAATTGCAATAGACATGTAAGCAAAAGGGCTTGACAGGTTTATCTAGTGTTTGAAGTCTCCTTTAAAGTTGTTCATTACCAACTCCCTCTGACAGAATACAGACGTTTTCCCCTCTACCTTTTCCCATGCATTTGTTTCCCAACTCACACCTTGTTGTCTGGCTGCCAGGGAAAGGCAATCATTATGCCAAGCAAATCCTCTCTTTCCTTGTGCACTGAGCAAATCTGTGACAGACGAATGCTTCAGGCCATCTATATTAAAGTTGTGATGAGCCTGTGGAGAAATGTTCAAATAGGTCCGAAAGATTTATTTTCTCAAATACAAGCAGGTATGAGATTTGGATTTTACCTTTCTAAGCAGTTATTTTTAACACATTAAAATAAGATTAATATAATATAACTGATAATAACATGGGTGAGTATCAAAGAACAAGTCCTGAAACAGGTCCACTCATTTTCCACCCACAGAAGATGATCCAAATTAATGATTAATTAAATATCCAATTAATTTACTCTAGAATAGAAAAGTAGATATCTCCAGTGACCCTGACTGCTATTGGCAAATTCAGGAGAAAAATTCCTTGAGAGAGGGCAGAAGAATATGAGTCTCCAGAGCTCACAGAAGGAGGAGCTAAAACTGCTGGCTGGCTTTCCTGGTTTTAATATTCAAGAATAGATTTATTTATGGTTCATAGTGTATCTGTTACTACAAATTTAATTTTGAAGAAGATACACAGAAACCTAGTAGTTTCCCCTGGATCCCAGTCTCCCCAGTTGCTAGCACCTGGGGATACAAGTCTCCCAGGCTGCAGCCCCACTTCAGTTGCTGCTACTCAGACCTCCTCGTACATATACACACACCCCCTCACGCACACCTCAGGTCCCTCCAGTAACTGGCCTTAGACACCCAGT
>NW_009191432.1:0-581 GCF_000690835.1 Fulmarus glacialis | reverse complement strand
GCTGCCTGCCTTCTCTGCCAGCTGGGAGGAGCGGAAAGGGCTGCGTTTTCTGCCTGACCGGGCAGCCCTGCCAGCTCTGCTGCCTGCCTGCACCTCACGGGCGGGCAGGGATGCACCCGAGCGGGTTGTGTCGGTGCCCGCAGCCGGCCGGTGCTTGTATGTCGCTGGGGTGGGAGGGAAGCGCAAAGCGTCTTCCCGAGGCGCTGTCCTGGGGTGCACGGCCCGGGTGCGCGTGCTCCAGATGTGCACTTTGAGGTTCCACGGGCCGGGCGTGTTTGATCCAGCTTGGCATGGTCCAGCTGTGCACGGTCCGGACCCGAGCGGGTTGTGTCGGTGCCCGCAGCCGGCCGGTGCTTGTATGTCGCTGGGGTGGGAGGGAAGCGCAAAGCGTCTTCCCGAGGCGCTGTCCTGGGGTGCACGGCCCGGGTGCGCGTGCTCCAGATGTGCACTTTGAGGTTCCACGGGCCGGGCGTGTTTGATCCAGCTTGGCATGGTCCAGCTGTGCACGGTCCGGGGTGCATGGCTCGGGCACGCGTGATCCAGCTGTGCGCGGTCCAGCTGTGCACGGTCGAGGGTGCGTG
>NW_009191431.1:1390-1691 GCF_000690835.1 Fulmarus glacialis | reverse complement strand
TGAGCGCTGCGGACGCCCCGGGGCCGTGCGGGCTCATCGCAGCCAGAGACACTAGTTTCACACGCAATGAAGCAAACCACTCAGCCCTGTAGCTACCGAAACATTTTCCGTGGAAGAGTTTATGAAGGATTAAAGTCTATAACAAAAGGGGTTTGCGCCAGCTGACGGGGCTTCACCTCTCCCTGCCGCACTAGGGGGGCTCCCGGGCAGAAGGGTTTTGCTGACCCGGAGTCAGTGTGTCCTGACCCACCATCTCTGCCCGGCCAGAACGCCGGGGGGCGAACGGGGCATTGCGACCGAA
>NW_009191431.1:736-1223 GCF_000690835.1 Fulmarus glacialis | reverse complement strand
AGTGGGCCGGGGTGGGTCAGGGGTCTCGGCGCTGCGGGCCCCCAGCCTTGAACGCGCTCGTCTGCAGAAGCACAAGCAAGCCGGGGAGTGAGGCGCCGCTGGGAGCCAGGCCCGGCAGCGCCTGCGGGGTTAGGCTTGGTGCGGGATTAGGCTTGGCTTGGGGTTAGGCTTGGCTTGGGGTTAGGCTTGGCACGGGGTTAGGCTTGGCACGGGGTTAGGCTCGGCACAGGGTTACCTGAGGAGCCCGCGAGCGGGATGCATCACTGCAGAGCAGCGCAACCGAACGGCACTTACCGTACCCGGTTGTGGGCAAGCCCAGGTGCTTCATACGGTTTTTGACGAGCTCGGAAAGCTCCTGCCTCTCGGAGCGCCGGTACAAGCTGAGGCGCTGCTGGCTGATCCACTCGGCCGTCTTGCTGGAGTGCTTGTTGCCCTTCCTGCTCAGCCGGCGCGCCCACCGCCTGCTCTTGCGCCGGCGCCGCCGGGG
>NW_009191431.1:0-677 GCF_000690835.1 Fulmarus glacialis | reverse complement strand
TGCTCCTTGACGTCCTTCGTGTCCTCGCAGTCCTCGACGTTGATTGAGATCTGTGACTGGAAGCCCAGCAGGTCACGGAGGGGCAAGGGGAAGCCAAAAAGAGCCTGTCCTGTCTCTGGTGGGGTGGGATCTCTCCCATGGGACGGGATCCTTCCTCTGACCCGCAGGCGTCCCAGCACGTCATCTCCGTACTGCTAAAACTGCCTGGCCAGCAGATCTGGGATAAGCGCTGTCGAGTGGAGTCTAATCACGCCTGACATCTCCTCTCACACCGTTATCCCTGGGCTGCCCCCGGGACAGCCGTGCCCTTGTCTCCCTCTCTTTCATCTTACAGCAGACGTGCTGCCGCATCGCCGATACAGAAATCCCCGCTGGTGAGCAGGAATTTATTAATAAAACGGTTTAAAGCATCTCTAAGAAAGAGGTGGATTGCATTTAATTAAATGTCAACTTTCGGCTCCCTGTAGCTGCTTCCTACAAAGCTGAAAACTGAAGGTATTTAAAACGGGGCCTGGCTCACTGCCCTGCTCCTTATCCCAGTTAATTACACTTCAGGGCGCCGAGGAGTTTTGTCTTCCTGGCGTGCAGAGGCTCAGCCGGCATCGCCCTTCCGTGGGGACAGGCAGCGCCGTGCCGGCAGTGGGGGTGACAGCTGGCACAAGGCGTGCGGTGGCTCT
>NW_009191430.1:6076-14908 GCF_000690835.1 Fulmarus glacialis | reverse complement strand
TATGATTCTATGATTCTATGAAATATGTGAAGATGCAGTAAATCAACAAGATAATCAGAAAACGACGCAGAAAAACATAGGAATAATATTAGGGCTATAAATAAAATGTGAATGTCAAGTTGGAAAATGCATATATTGCCTAAGAAGCCAGCAGCATTAGTGTTGAGGTTCTCATTTTTCCATAACACCATAACATACGAATTGCAATGTGGAGTCAAACCAACAGCCCATCTAACCCACTGTTTTGTTCCCAGCAGTGGTCATGATGAGAGGCTATGTAGGGAAGACTATAAGGGCAGAATAAACATATGCAATATTTCTTCCTAACATTTTCCTATCCCAGAACAGACAGATGAGAACAGACTGAAGAGAATTTTTGCCAGAATTCCCCATGTTTCAGCAAGTATTCCTAAATTTCAGAAGGCCTCCCTGTAATCTCAGGGTCATGCTTCTGAGTTTCCACAGTGTCAGATATTTCTCCTGTTATCCCTGTAGCACACATGGAAACTCAAGAAAGGATGGTTTTGCATTAACTTAGAAACAGTTAGGAGAGCTACATATCCACAAACAACTTTGCAAATTCTTTCATAGTCTCTGAAAATAGACATTAAAGCCTTTCTGTAAGACTGAGCAGCCAGAAAGACAACTTGTACTACTCAAGGCCAAGGAATGTGGCAGGAAGGGGGAAAGTCATGAATTGGCTCGCTCAGGTTTCTCTCCATCATGTCCCCAAGGACGTTAGTGTCCAAGCCTACAGCTGCCTCCGTCATACAGGAGGGACAGAAAACTGCAAATGCTGCTTCAGAGGGCATCCACACACCCCTCACAGGCTTCGCTCCGTCCCAAAGGAAGTTGACTTGGCTCCAAAATAATTTGTACTTCTGCCACTAATTTGCTCCAATGAAAGATTATTTTAGTTTTGAAAAGGAAAAATCTTCAGTATTCCCTAATAGGAAAGTGCTATTTAAAGACACAAGTCTACTTAAAAGGTTTCTTAAATTATTCCGAATCAGATGGCAGCCCAAACAGGCCATTTTTCTGGATGTTGATCTTGGTAAGGCAGAAATCATACTGCTGAAGCTAAAGTGCATGACTTTTCAACCTGAATGGTTATTGGGCAGCAACATTATCTGTCAGGGTGACACTGACACTGTCAGGCTATTACAGATTGAGCTACAGAATTATATGCTGTCTGAGGGACTATAAAGCAATGAAAAATTCTGATGTTTTATATACAGGAAAATCTCAACTCTTTGATGATCAACAGAAGAAAGACAACAAATGGCTTTTTATCCTTGGGACATATGGAACTGAGAAAATTAGAGAAACCGAAGAAAAACTATAAATTATTTCTGCATCATCATGTTTTAGATTGCTAGTCTCAAATTCTAATCTGACCTATCTAGTCAAATCATGTCCTTCCTCATCTCCTTTAAATTTTCCCTATCTTTCAGACTCTATCTGTTAAGAAGAAAGAAGTAGGAATTAAAAAGAATGAGAAATAAATGGAAAAGAAATGTAATAATATAACACCAGCAGTGGTTAGACTCATCATCTGTATAGGTCAAAGGATTCACTATGAAATGTGGAGAATTATTATTACAGTGAGTTAAATAAGATACTAAGATCTAAGAAAGACCAGAATATAGGTGGAAGTCTTTGCTGCATAATTACATATATACATTTTAAACTGAGTAATAATTAGATTATCAATGAATATATCACTGAAACTGAGAATATAATGCTCAACACCCTCCCAGATAGTTATCAAAGATACAAGAAATGATGCTAACAGGAAGAGTTTGTGTACTCAAAAGGTTGTCTTTTTTTCCAGTCTAATAAAAGATAGTGCCTTGCCTTATAAAATCTGCCCTGCTTACGTTCTTAGGCCATCAAGATTCACCAAACTATCACCTCAACACTTACTTTTAAAAGACAGATATATTTTTAGCCCTTAGAATAAAAGTTTCACTACAAGGCAACATAGAGAGAGTACATATATTGACTCAGATTGTTCTGCCTTCACCCTGAGGAAAATAGTCCTGTATCTAAGGAAGCCAGCCTAACTTCATCATTGACTTCAATGAGACCAGTCTTAAGTATGTTTTTTATTTTGCAAGCCTTCTTAGTCCCTAAAGGTTAATTGGAGTGAAGCATAGCCTTAAAATCTCCTTGTTTGGTGTACTCTTTCATTTTCTTATTTTAGAAATCGTAATAAAACTAAAACTCATAGCTTTGAAAAATCTGTGCCAAATGAAAAAGGGGATTTTCTGGAGTTATTATGGATAATTAAAATGCTCCAGTAAAATTCCACGATAGCTGTGATAAGCTGGCATGCTAAAGCAACTCAGTGAAACTGCTGTGACCCATCAGAGTTTTGGAGGAGAGTTAAGTGTGAGAAAGAAACTGCTCTTCCTGAGTCTTCAACTCTCAGCTTTTTGCTCCAGTGCCAGTAGGAGCACCAAAAGTGGTGCTGAGTCAAGTGATTGCATACCCTTGTAGCAATGCTGAATATCATAGGGATGAGAAATACAGCACTATTAAAAGAGAACTGCTTCTGTTCTCATTTTCTTCAAAATTATTCTTGAGAACTGAGTAGTTCTCTAAGGTGTAATCCTTTCCACCCCAGTCTCCCCTCACAAAAAAAGAGAAGAATTTACAGAAAAGATTTCCTTGTACAAAGCTCCGCGGTCCCCTGAATTAGCCGATAGTAGCGTCTTTTCCTCTGTCTTAAATACATATTTCTGCTCTGCTACCGCATACATGCTCAGTTACCACAGTGCTCAGGCTCAGAGAAAATATCCATTCATTTCAGAAAAAATACTTCTTATGAGAACACTTGCAAATGAAGACCTAAATTTGATCCCTCGCTCCTCAGCCTGGAATATCACAAGAATGTATTTATAACAGCCTGTGAGCACCGAGACTGTAACAAGATTTACCTGGAACATCGCTCAAAGGAGGAGTGGTTCTTGTCTGTAGGTTAAGAATACCTCCAATGCAAAGTTTGAGAAAGGGATAAAGATGGGAATACTTTCTAGAGAAACCATATACACTCAGACAGAAAAGAGGAAGGGGAATGGACAGTGATGTCATGGCTCCCACCAAACTGGTATTATAACATTTTTATTTGGTTTCTGCTTATGTCCTTAATTGGTTCACTCTGTACTGCTAGCAGCAGCCCTCCAGACTTATGCAGTCAGAAAACAGTCATGTTATGTCGATCCTGTGACAGATGTTTACTGATTTGTCCTCAGGAAGAATTTGGTTTCCAGATCTATCTTCCCAGGCATAGGCAAAAGACATGATATGAGAGGTTTTTATTTGATTCCTAACTTTGTCTTCACATGCTTCAGGTAGCTATTCATTTCAAAAAAGAAATGTTTATGTCCAAGTTGTAGTATGTTAGCAAAAAAAAAAACGGACTGAAGTTTAGAAAATGAAGCCAGTATCCTCGTAAGAAAGAATAGGGGGTTAGGAAAAAGGCTAGAGAAGCAACAAGCTGAGATATCACATCTGAAACCTGAATGTTTTTAAGGGATGCGTTTGGAGAAGGTAATGGCTGGATTTGAAGAAGCTGCTCATAGTAAAATAATGTAAAGCATTTAATAACTCAGGTGCAACTTTGAAAGATTATAGTGCCTGTTGCAAGAAGTTCCTTGTAAGGAGTTTTCCGTGGGAAATGCTTGATTGAGTCAATCAAAATATGGGATAACTATAACACATTTTATAATTTTGCACATGACAGACAGGATTTCATTCCGGTAGGTCATTTGATTCTCTGCAGGTGGCTCTGTTGGTTTCTGGAATAGTATACTGTGAATTACATGTTACACAAATGAAAGGCAGTTATAATTCTGGATAACATTGTATTTGATTCTACAAACATCTTTAGGCCTAATGCAAAGATTCCTCTGAATAATTTATCCAGCTAAGTGTCTGTGGTCCCAAACTCCTAATTTAAAAATGTTGATAAATGAAGTATCTCTTTAGCTAATAAATGAAGTATCTCTTTAGTTATCCTTTGTCAGCAACATTCATTTTAATGGAAAGTGAGTTTACAGGGTTACATGATTGAACTACTGAGCCAAGTCAGTGTTGGCAAATGATGGGCTAAATTATTGATGTTACACACTAATGAATTCTGATGAGAAATAAAATACAGACATTACATTTCAAGTGGTTCATAATTATTTTTGTACTTTAAAAGCAATTTTATTCTTTTTCCAAATCATACTGGTTCTGTAAAACAAAAACATAGTTAGTGATTATAAATAAAATTATTGAGTTTGAGGCAAAAATGCTCCTGTAAGTTTTCTTATGCAAGTATAATGCTATTCACACTAGGATTCTGATTTCTTCTTATACTTCTGGGAGAGGATAATTAAATTAAATTTCTAAATTTTTAAACTGCTGTCTTTAAATAAAATAATCTACTTTGCAACCATGGTTAAGAGTTCAGTAGATGAGTTTATAATCTATGATATATCAGCATGTTTACTAGAGATGTTCTGAACCACCGTAATTAATTCAGGTAAAGACAAAAACAGAAGAGCTGCCAAAAAGGGGCTTTCAACATGTAAACAGTTCATCATTAAACCTGTGTTTTGATATATGTTTAAAATGGGTAGAAGGAGGTTACTAAACTTCAGATAGCCCAAAGTGATGTTGTAAGGTTGAATCATTAATTTAAAATGTCATTTCTCTGATTCTTTACTCACTGTAATGGATAAAGAAATTTAATTTCTTAGGTTTTATTTATAAAACCAGAGCTAAGCATTTGCTCATTTGGCAACCGTTAACTTCATAAATCCTATCCTTAATCTTGTCTTCCTAAAAATGGGCTTTATTTAACTTTTCTTAATTATACACTGAAGGCTTCTGTTAATTGCTGGAAAAGCAAAACTATGAAGTATCGTTTCCTTCTCTTTTTCACATATAACAACTGAATAACCGTCTTACTTTTTGGCTCATTGCTGTATTCTCTTGTCATGCAAAACTACCATTGGCTTCTTGAAGGAGTAAGTACATGCAAAACTGTTTTGGTTTTGTTTACGAAGGGAATCTTGTGATCCAAATGATCGACCTTTGAGAGGCTTGTCGTATTTGGCCAAGGTCTCAAAAGAGAGATTCAGGAGCCAGAGAATCATCATCATAAACCTCAGTGTTACCTATAATTTGGCCTTAAACTTGAACCTAGCACCCAAATATGTATAGTTATTTTAGCATAAAAGTCTCAGAAACACAGCATTTTACATTAAATGGAACTATTTAGAAAGTTGTTCGCTCTGTTGCTATACAGGTTTCTCTCAGCACAGCTGGTAGAAACATAATGTATGTTCAAACAATGTTTTCTCCTGTTTAGCCAGTACTGCTTAAGAAAACAATGGCTTTCCTGCTATTCAGTACTATTGCTCCGATCAGGACAAAACATGATTTAGAAGAATAACATTACAGATGAGAAATGGTTATGTTTCTCTGGAAGAAAAACCCCACAAACTTTTCACAGAACCATAAAAAAATACTTCAAGAGATTTTGATAGAGTATGTGCTTTCCCATATTGTCCCAGATACTCATAACACACCTACTCAAACCAAGACAGCTTTGGTAAATTTCAAAAATGACAGAAATGGGTCATAGACTACTGCCAACAAAATTTCAGAGCCATGAGGGTCTGAAAACACAGTTTGCCCATGCTTGGTAAATGTCAGCTTGAGCTCAGCAGCTCTGAAAACTACATTTTTACAAACTTGAGCCTTGCAATAGATAAGGCTTCTGCAGCAGCAGTATCTTCGGACTGCTGTGGTTTGGGTTGGGTCAAGGGGCCTTAGAGTAGAGGTGTCCTGCCTGTGCTTTCATTTTGCTCGGTAGATGCTGGAGGAGGAGGTAATTGCTTGATTTGAATGTGACAGAACAAAAGCCAAAACGGAGCAACAGTTTGATTTGGAGAAGGCTTATGAGGAGATAAAATAGGGCTGCGGAGAAGGAAAACTGTCAGTAGTCCATGAGGTGAGGGTAGAGACTGGTATGGGCAGGTCTCAGAGGCTGGAAGGTGAAAGAAGGCAACCATTAATTGGAAAAAAAAGGTGGAGGCTGGGACTTGAGAAGCAACAAGGGAACAGAGGAAAATGGAAATCAATAGCTAGTGCCAGAAACTAAGGCTGGAAAAGGAGCTTCAAAGGAGAGCAGAAATGGCTGGGCCAGCAGTCTGAGAACAAGTCAGGTGCAGGAGAGAGGTCTGACATTCATCTGGGATGAGATGCAGCACCAGCACTGGGTTGCGAAAAGCAGAGACTAGAGCCAGAGGGTCTTCAATTAGATAAAAAGGCTGAGCAATAAATTACTGAATAAGAGACAGATGACAGCCTACTACAGTTGTTATTTACTCCATTAGTTAAAGTGGCAGATAAGTGTATGGGCACTAATTCTGTTGATGGTCAAGATAAGTGTCAATATGATGGTTTATATTCTTGGAAATTTTAAAGTTTTAAAAAAGATCTTAAATGAAAATTAATAAGATGACAAAAACAAGGTACTCAATTTGGAAAGGTTAGGATTGCAGTTATTTCTATAAACTTAATTCAGCCTATTTTTTGTAAACATTTCAACACAGGTTTTAGTTATTTAACTAAAAAAGTAAAATTTATGCTGCTTCAAGAAATAGAAATCCCGTAGTCTTCAAATTCTGGAAAAGGCATCAAGCACGACAATGTTATAGTTTTTTGAAAACTTTTAAATTCATGATACAGTGTTTCAGAATATTTTTATTCCATCAAGTTTTAAAGTCCGAATCTCTCTGTCAGGGAGTATAGAGAATAATCTGAGGCTTAAAGATTGCTGTAGCAGTGACATGACTCAGTGGATCAATTTTTAAGAAGCTGGAAGTCACGCAATTTCTCTCTTTTGTCTTTTAAGACCTACTGGTTTGAGTAGCCCTGCTGACAAGAAAAGCAGCAGAGATAATAAGCTTGCCAGTTCCTCACATTTGACTGGAGTTTTGAGTGTTTGGCCCACAAATGTAAGTTATCAGAGTTACAGGTGGAAAGAATATGAATTCATAGATTGCATTTCTGGATTCTATTTCTCTTTAATGGGAGAATTATTTTTGCTCAATGAGAAATGAAGTTTGTCTAGCAATCTTATAATCAGTTAAAGCCAGATATCAAGTTGCTTGTAGTAAACTTTTAGTTCTGTAAACTTGTGTTTTATTATTATTAAAAAAAAGTATCTATACATTTCTACTGGTCAGCGTATTTTAAATTATTAAGACACTTCTGTGTGTGGATGTTAGAAAATGTAAGAAAGTGGACAATTAGGGCTACTCTGGTAATATACAGAGATGGATTCCAGTAAGTGGTGGTGAATACTGAAGAAATGTAACTCTTAGGAATTCTTCTTTTAAAAGAAATTTAAAAAGAAATCTCCTAGATTAGATGTCATCCTTCCATTTTCTTTTAGGTTACAATTTTTAGTATTCAAAATACTCACATATTTCTACACAAAAATTTTATATTGAAAATGTGCACCTGCAAACAAACTAAATAATTCATCACCACAAAAATCCTGGTCAGGTTAATCTCAAAAATATGAGACTAATTCTTTTGTTTGCAGAGACCATCTTCTAGCTTCCTTCATTGACGGGCAACTAGCAGAACTGTTTGTCTTTGTCTTCCTACTACACACTAGGGCTTTCAGGTGACAGCCACATTTCTAAACAATTTGCTTCATATCACATTTACTTCATATATTAAAACTTTCAAATGAAGCCATAGAAGAATTAGTCAGGTAAGGCCACTATAGGTATTCCTATACATGCCAGGAAATGTTTGTGGTTATATCAGCCTTTGGGCATGACGCTTTGAAAAATAGTGTGTCTTATGCGAAGCATAAGATGCTTGGTGCACTAAGGCACAAGTGGCATAAAAACCTAAATGCAACTGAGTTGTGCCAAATGATATCTACACTTCACTTCAAAAATGGTGAAGGAAATTATGTCAGAATAAAGACAACAGAGTTTTGCCATGTGATAAGCAAAATCACAGACTATGAAAAGGAGGTAAAGAAATAAAGCAGGTTCTAATTTCTTCTATGAATTGGGCTTATTTTGAGATTACTTTCCTCTCTCTCACTAGAAGGGTCACTCTCATCATGCAGCAACACAATAAATGTTCATGAACATTTTGTGTGTCTATTCTGTGGCAGCTGTATTTGCCACTACACCTACATGATAAGTAAATTCAAAGATTTTGGTGAACGCTTGTCAGTGTCGTCAACTCAATCTAGAAAAATCTACAGAAACATAATCACTTTAAGGATTGAAATAAAATGTGAGATCATATTTTGAAGAATTCCAGATGTTATTATGCAAAATTCATAAGCATTTGAGAGGAAAGCCATATATTTTTAGAAACTATATATTGGATGCTGATTTCCATGTTTCTTCAGAACCTATTAATTAAGTAACAAATTTTCAACTCAGAAACATTACCCCCATGAGCAGAAGCAAAAATAGCTGGTCTCAATTCCCCTTTAACTGTACAAAATAAATATTTTATAAATGAATAATAAAACCAGCAAAATTTAACATCAACATTTTAAATGGCTACTATGAAAAAATGTGACTAAATACAAAAGCTTAGAACTAATTAAAAGGTGTGTAGCCATGCCCCCTTAAAAAAAGTTATCTATCATCCAACCCCATATGTCTCCAAGACAAGGCAGAAACAGCAAGACTGCTAAAGTGAAATCAGCAGGCAAAAAAGACACAACTGAGTGTAATCAGCATAAATGGTGATAACTCAACCCATAACAGAGAAAAATAAAAGAGAAGG
>NW_009191430.1:0-6045 GCF_000690835.1 Fulmarus glacialis | reverse complement strand
GTCAGCCCTGAGGGATACCATAACACACCTGTGTTAATAAGTTAGAGAAAAAAAGATGTACTTGAATTGACTACCATCTGACAGCTAAGAAGCAAGTTAAGAATGAGTGGTTTTCAGAAAGCAAAAGGGCAAACCCTGTTTTTAACAGGCAGGAGTATAGTTGGTCCTGGCCTTAGCAGAACTGCACTGGCTCTTTCCTGTAAGGAGTTAGAACAGGGTGCCATGAAAACCACAGATTTTGTACAGTCAGTAAAACATTGCCTCCGGTAAGATGCAGTATCCACTGAGATGCTCTCAGTAGATTCAGCAAAGTTTCAAAGCCTTAGTAAAGAACAGTCCTTTCTCCGGTGGCCTCTGCAAAATTGTCCAAATAAAGACAATACAAAATAGATCAAAACTCTCTTCTAGTGTAAACTGGTGTAGTTCAGTACAGTGGAATTATTTGGAACTACAATAGCTTTGCCAAAAAGTTTTTAAAGATTTCAGGATAATCAAACAACTTGAGTAAAACTGCGGAAAATGTATAAAAAACCACAGCATTCTGCACTCAAAACGACATTCTGTGGGTTGATGCTTCATTCCTTTGTGCCTTATGTAGCAATTTCCACCTAATGAAAATGGGTAAAACTGCTACCAGCTAAGAAGTTTCCAAACTCTAAATCCTGATGATCTATTTTTATATCACTTTGCACTGGTGTGAATGGCTATCACAGGTGCAGATCTATTAAAAATTAAGCCAATAATCTTGTATTTATTAAAAAGGTACCTTTGTTGTGCCACCATCAGAAAAAGTATATATGAAATGCTTTGAAGTTACAATGAGGGTAGTAATGATGCTATCATTTTGTTAGCACTTTGGCCCCCAAAATAATTCTGGCAGAACTATAGTCAAGATAAATCATCTAAAAGGATGGACTAAATTGAAGACTGTCAGGATTAAAGTACAGCCACAGTCCTAAATAAAGCTACACCTGCCATCATATATCATTTTTGCAATTAGATAGCTAATTGAACTTACTCAAGAGCCAAGTTATTGAAACTCCAAAACATTATTGAGAAAACAAAAGTCATTACATACTTGCCTGTATGTACCATGCCTGTACACTTTTGGGAGAAAAGGTTTTACATTTTATGAGTTTTTTCTAAATTAGAGAGATTACTTTTATTATTTTCTGCTGGATTAAAAATGTATATAGTAATTGTAGAAGGATTTTTGAAGACTGAAATCCTCCAGCAAACTATAGAATATGGACTGCACCAACTGTGATGGTGAAATTTTCCCCACATTGCTCTGTCACATTTCTTCAAACCCCGACTAGAAGAGACCTCCATGCAGCTTTTATTCGAAGAAAAGCGGTCACTGACTTCAGCAATAGTCTTTGCTCCTCTCCTACCACACAGGATGTCCTTCGACTATTAAGATAGTTAAGTTTATGTGGAGAGTCAGTGTAATCTGCGATGGAGCTCATAGAACTTTCTTTGACTACCACGATAAAAACAAAGTCTCTTTTCAGAGCCATTAAGCATGTATGTAAACTGCCCAGAATGAAAGAAGAGCAGAGCACTGCTCACGCACTTCTAATGCACTTTTAGTGCACTTCATGCACTGCAATTCTAATCTCTCAAATTCTGCCACTGGTTGCAATCAGACAGCAGTGAAGGAATTTTTAAAACTTGGAATGGGTTAGAAAAAAGGTAGAGCATAAGAAGATGAAATAGTCTTGCCCAAGAAACAGTCCTGCACTTCGGTCTACAAAAAATGAAATAGATGAAGAGCCAAAATTGAAAGTATAAATCATTTCAGTCATTGATCTCTGCTCTAGCAGTTGATTTGATTGCCAACATATTTATTCTTTGCTACTACTATGGAAGAATCTTTTATCCCTTTTTTTAACATCACAATCGAAATGCTCGATTTTACAATTTTGTGTTCTGCCAGAAGTATATTCACAAAACATACGGACACTAAGTAATCAGTTGATCATTCCTATTTCCAGTGCAAATATTAAATGTGGCAAAAGCAAAATGGCTACAAGGATCATGATAAAAACCAGAGAATATATATTTTAAAGTTTGGTTGAAATAAAAGGAGCTTAATATAAATTAAAATGGCGTTTTGTTTTAAAAAATCTGTTAATGTCACCATGTACAATATAGACTAATGACCCTTAGCAAAAAAATGGGAAAAGCCAGTATTTACTACAGGTTGACTGCCATAATTCTGCCTTCATGGTTCACACTCATATTGTTGGTGCTTTGGGTAATTTTAACATATTTGGATAATATTAACATGTCTTCAGTCACATAACCATGGTGAGAGCTCAGTAAGCATATACGTATTTCTGCTACAGACTGAAGAATACTTTATGGTCTTCTTTCTCACAACAGAGACCCAAAAGGAGGTGCATCCAGAAGGCAGCATGTTCTGGTTATGATTCCCTGGTAAAGTGCACTGCTGCTGGCTAGGGCCAGGCAGACCAAAAACATGTACAGCCGGTGCTAAGGCTGGACAGAGAGCCAAGGAGGTAAACGAGGGACTCTTTGCCTGTGCTACCTTACACATAATCATGACAAAGCAGATCCTGGCCCCAGGACATTTAAGATGGTGATGGTATGTGGCAGCCTTTTACGGCCAGGCTGCTGCTTCTGGGGGCAGCAGCATCCCCAAAGGGGATGCGTGCATGAGCCGCGGGCTCCAGGGGACACGCTGCCTGCGTTGCACAAACCCTGAGCACCCCTGTTCAGTTTAGTACGATTACCAAAGCCAGTCAGCTCAGCCCAAGGGCACGCGTTAGCAGTATGACAGGGAGGGAAGCCTGGAATTAAGGGCGAGCTCAGATCCACGCTTAACTAGCAGGGTGGATGACCAACAGCAAATCTCTGGCATCAGTACCAACTTTGGTGCTGATAGAAGTTGGGACTGGTACTGCATATAATTCTTTCTGAAATAAATTTGAGAGACCAGATACCAAAGGAGCTTGCCATCATTGTAAATCTCTTCTCTTAATTTAAAACTTTTAGGAAGATATAATTGCAGGCATCTTTTTTTTTTTCAAATTATCCTTAACAAAAGCACTTTGCTATTAAGTGGGATCCCTCCTAAGGTTTTGCTTTTTTTGGTGTTTATTAAAGGTCATGACTAACTCCACCAATACCTGTTATTGGAAACATCCTCCTCATTAATGACTTTGGCAATGTCACCTTCTTATAGGCACAGTTCTTCCTTCTCAAGCACAAAGTCTTACAGGCACTATGGTCTATCTGCACCATTGGAAGCGATTGGAAGGGAAGTCTAGATTTTTAAAAATAGGCTTAGTAGTGTAGACTAGTAATGATGAAACACTGGTTAAATCTGTCTTCCAGTCTGAGGCAGCTCTTGATTTTTACATCGTAGTTCTCCCAAAACACTGCTGCTGTGTATAACTGTAGAGTGTTGCTAGTTAAAAGTATCTGGTGAAAAGGCCAAAAACCCCTCCATTATCTACTTTTAAGTCTCTCTTTGGATCTCACCCAGGTCATGGCTTCTGTAAAATATTAGAAAACACTTAGGCAGCCAATGTACTGTATCTACTGCCTCTTCTAATTCACTCTTCCTCTGTGATTCACCTGCTCCTGTTTGCTCTCGTCAAAGTAGCTGCTGGGACACAAGCTCTCGTGAGCGGGAATCACCATTTTCCTGCATACTCGCACACTGCTCAGCGCAGCGGGTGCTCATCCTCACACCTCAATGTGAGCCGGCTGCTAGGAACAACAAACTCGGGGTATTTCTTGCTGAGAGAAAAGGAAGGGAGAGGAACGGCTGCCAGCTTTTATTTTGGAAGTGTGTGCCACTATGCTGAATGTCATCAATAGAAGAACTTAATTGACAGAAGGATGGATTGATCTGACAATAACGCAGATAAAACAAAGACACTGGTCCACATATAAATAAATCACTGCCAAGACCTCTAAAATATAAAAATATCATGTTGCTGAAAGGAAATACTCTTCTACACACCTTGGTGATTGCTCTTAGCTGAACTAGTTTCCATTTTAATTTTATATATTTTCCTTGTTCATTATTTTAATAGTAAGTTGTTATCAGTCAAACTGCATAAGAACATAGCAAGAATATTGGAATACCAGAAAAGGATCAGAATAGCAGAAAAGGATGTCATGAATAGTGAAAGCGGATAGGGAACAGAATGTTGTCCAGATTTTGAACAAAATGTTGTCTTTGGTAGGTCTGAGCTACTCGGATCTGAACGTCCCCCAAATGTTGCCAGGAGTTACATCTAAAAGCTTAGATTAGGCCCATCTCTAGTTAGTTAAGTTATTCAGAGTGACAAGATTTACAGACACAGCTTCTCAGCATGAACAGCGTGCATGGAAAAAATTATGCTAAGGTGAAGGATTTCTGCAAAACTCATTCATTATAGCGTGGACTAGTTATTGACATAAGAGTTCAATCGTATATGAGGTTCACAGTACAGCTATTAAAATATTGTGTAACATTAGATGAATGTAAAGATTCATGTGTGAGGAAACCAACTGCCACCTGTGACTTCCATGTCACTTCTGTTATTATTCATGAGCTTTAAGCTGCACATTGATCACCCCTGTTCTTCACTCACTGTTGGAGTAGTTGAACACATGAGAGAACAGAAATCATCCCAGCTATCCCCCACAAAAATCAAGAAGGAGCTTTTCCAGTTTTTCAAATCCAAATGAGAAATCCGAATGAAAAAAAGTGTAGTTCCCAGCTTACCTGTTTTCACTGGCACACAACTCAGTGCAATATTTAGCACATATAATACCCTCCAAAAATCCATAAAAATAAGAGTATTACAAATCATTAATAAAGTATAAAATCTGACTATATTTTTATCTTAATTATTTTTTCTTGACTTTCTGGTTTTAATATGACTAGGATTTTCTAAGTCTTTTACAGAAGTAGAACATATATGGAAATTTGGAATTTTAAAATAAAAATCCTCTTAGCAAGATACTGAAATCCGATCATGATGCTGATGCAGTTAATGGAATTCTAGAACTTACTCAAGTTAGCTTTTACTTCAATGCATCAGATATTAGCTGTGAAGTGTAATTACATAATATTAAAATGTAATTGTTTCTGCAATCATACAACAAAGCCTGACTCTTAAAAATTAGAAGGTTTATAAGAATATGCTGCACTAAAGCTGCATCAGCAACATAATTTCTTTTGCGAAAAATAAGTCTGAAGAAATTTTTCACTTAAGTCTTTTAAAAACCCTTCACAAACGCCATCTGGTTATGGCCATTAACTATGGGAAGAGATTGAAAGGAGTGGCTTTACAGATATATGAATATGATACCATAGCACAAGACAAAAGGAACGAGAACATTCAAACTATACTGTAGAGTAGTTATTTTCCCTAGTAAATATATATATCTGGGGAACAAGTCATAAAATGAAAAACCATACATCGCTGGGAATCATTTTTAAATCTCATAAGCCCCCAATGTTGCTTTTTTACAAATAAGGGAAAGTCATCCCTGAGCTGGAATCCCATAACTGAGCTGGGACGGTATGATACTTCTGAAAAATAGTCTCATGCTAAAGAAATTAAATACGAATACCATGAAAATGACAATATTGTTTACCACGGAAATAATATTTGCACAAAACAGGACACAATAACATCTTCTAAAACAACAGAGCAGCAATACTAATGCTGCTCTATGTTCCACATGTTTATATCCAATGTATTTATAATAATCTTTTCAAAGGTTTGTGAGAAATAAATCTAATCTCCCCCTTTTTTTCAAACTACGCATGGTATATGTGCTAACTTACTGAATTCATCCTTCATGCAATTCCAGTTTATTAAAGAGGTTAAAAATTTATAAAACTCTGATGGGATATGGTTTTAATGCTTCATCACACTACCCATCATTTGCTTTTCAATCTAGATCAGAATGATCTTTCCGACTTCCCTGCAATCACCTACCTGCACAGCTAATATTTTCTGAGCGTTCTCCTGAGAGGCTGCCTGGATCCTCGCCAGCCCAGCCTGGATGGAG
>NW_009191429.1:0-19944 GCF_000690835.1 Fulmarus glacialis | reverse complement strand
CACTTGGCCGTGTTGAACCTCACAGGAAAGGGTGAAAAAAGACAGCATTTGTCCCATATTTAAGAAAATATTGATAGATTTTTTTTAAGCTGATTCAGAAGGGGAAAAAGGAATATATATGGACTCAGATTTCAGGCAGAAAACTAGAAAATTAAAGCTCAGCGTAAAAATTAATCCTGTGCTTACTGTTTTTTGGATTTTAGAGGGCTAGGAAGCAAAATGTACACTAAAGATGGAAGGGAGAGAATTCATTTTTCAGAAAACACACCCTTTAGTCAGGTTTGCCATAAAGCTGATTTTTTTTTTGGTCCTAAAATGTTTATTTCTTTGGTCCTAATTTCTTACAGGTTAATGAACAGATCAGTCTTCTTACTGAACTGACTGATTTTCCAAGGAATTGGGATTTGTTTAGCCATGAGTGGGAGTAGTGGGACAGCAGGAACAGTAGGACAGCACTCATGAGGGAGCTCTGGACTCAGCAAAAAGGTTTTAGGCCATCTTGTTGGGTCCCAAATGCAAATACAGATCTTCTGGAATCAAGGGAAGTCTTCAAGGAACTGAAGATGCCTGCCACTGCTGGGAAGGGATAACTACGGAGAATGTCACTTCTAGCTAGCTGTAGTGGCAGAAGGACACACGACAGCAGGCCAGAAACTCTGCTGAGGACAGCGTACACATGCACAGCAACTGTGTTTATGTGCCACAGGTGCAGTCCTCAGCACCTACTGAAGCCACTATGCTAGCACATCAAAGACCTAACCCACTTGGAGCTCCTGAAGGCAGATGCAGCTCTGCAGGCCCGGTGCAGCAGGGATGCCTGGTTCTTCTCACTGATCTCAGGACCTGAGATGATGGGCTCCTCGCCTGCAGGACGTGAGCACTGGCTAGGGTCTCTGTCACCAAGGAAAGGAGCTGTGGGAAGAGGTCAGCAGGCTGTACAGCATCAGGAATGATGAGAAAGAGGCTGACTGGATCTTCTCTGAGACCCTGCAGGACATGAGAGTCTGAGACTGAGCTGCACTGAAGGAGGGACAGGCAGAGCTGTGCCTATTGAGTTGGGAAATGGAGACTCCCAGGACAGAGAAGACTGGGAGCTCATGACTTCTGTCACCAGGAGGATGAGTCCTCCTCCACCTGCAGATCTGCAACTACAGATTAAGGCCAGTCACTTATGGTAAACTCTAGGGGTGAATACTGGGTCCAATACTCTTTAAAGTCTCCCTAAATGACCTGCACTATGGGATAGACTGCACCATCAGCATTTTCCCAGGTGATGATAGAAAACTTTGTGGGAGTGGTTGATATGCCAGACAGTAGTGCTGCCATTTTGAGGGAACTCTACTGGCTGGAGAAATGGTTCAACAAAGAGAAATACCAAGTCCTGAGGAATAATCCTTTGCACCAGTACAGACTGGGGCTGGAAAGTAGCTATGCAGAAAATGCCCTGAGGATCCTGGTGGACAAGTTCAGCATGAACCAGCAACGTGCCCTGGCAGCAAAGGAGGACAACAGCCTCCTGGACTGTGTGAGGAATAGCATCACCAGGAGATTGAAGGAGGTGATCCTTCCCCTCAGCCCTGGTGAGTCCACACCTGGAGTATTGTGTCCAGTTCTAGGCTCCCTAGTACAAGAGAGACAGTGACATACTGGAGCGAGTTCAGCAAAGGATCATAAAGGTGTTTAAGGGACAGGACACTTACATATGAGGAAGAGCTGAGAGAGCTGGGACTGTTCAGTCTGGAACAATGTATATAAATACATGGGGGGGAGGTTAAATAAGATGGAAGACAAGAGGCAATGGGCGCAAATTAAAAACCAGGAAATTCCGTTTAAACGTAAGAAAAATAATCTTTACTGTGAAGGTGAATCAACACTGAAACAGGTTGCACTGAGAAGTTGTGGGGTCCCCATGCTTGGCGACATTCAAAACCTGGCTGGTCATGATTCTGGGCAACTTGCTCTAGCTGATCCTGCTTTGAGTAGAGTGTTGAACTAGATGTTCTGCAGAGGTGCCTTCCAACTTCAACCATTCTGTGATTCTGTGAATCTATCAGATTTAACAGAACTAAAATATCTCTGATGTTTTTCAAAAAGAGCAAACCAAGAATCCATGTCCCTTAGTATTTCCCTGTTATCTTTGATGAAAAGTCAATATTTGTGTTACTGCCTATCCAAAATCCTTAATCTCTTCGAAAGAAATGATGCATATGATAGTCCAGCTTCTGACTTCGCCTGTTCAACAGATTTAGATACTTAGTTGTGTTTGGTGTACCTTGTGAAGTAAATAAGATAGGTTTGATTGAAATAATTTTCAGCTTTTTTCCTCCTTCTTGCTCATTTTTAAATGTTTTTGGTTATTAATTTCCCTTCTGATTTTAGCTGTTGCAAGTTCCAATTTTACAGGAACAGTTTTTACCCACAACGTATTCAAAACAACTAGAACTGGAGCACTTCAGTCCCTAGAACTCCAGGTTCTCCGTTCCCTAGTGAGAATCTTTGAGAAACATAAATTAAAATTAGTTTCAGTGCATAGAATTAATTATTCCATTTATTGGTTATTATCTTGCTTTGTGGTTTTAAGTGCCTCTGAACTGTAGATGGAATTAGAAAAGAAGAAGAGAGAATCAACTAATTAATTGTGGGCTTCCAAATGAGACAAAAAGGTTTGAAAGATGGGAAGAAAATAAAGTAAAAAACTTGATTAAACTAAAAAAAAAAAACAAACCAAGAAAACTTTCAAAGAGCATATAGCTATAGAAATATAAATTTAATTCATGCTTATGCACTGCAATTACTCAGCATATGTGAGTATATATATGTGTATGTATATAAATTTAATGTATTGGTGGAAAATTTCATGTTTCTATAACACTCCAAAGATTATGAATAAAATATTTAATTCAGGAGGTTGTACTTACATTTGTTAAATTATTTTACTGACCTTTTTCCATACTTGTGTTGGCCTACAGTAGATGCATGAGCACCGCCAAAAAAAAGAAAACCACCATTTATCAATCACAGAAGAAAAAGTTGTTCAGTAGTAGGTGCTATTCAAAACAAGGGCCAGGAACAAAAATTTAGAACTGGCACATATTATGAAGTTTTAGACTCAAGTAATACATGCCATGTGTCTAAAATGAAGTATGGCAAATGATGATGTAGCAGAGATTTTTGGTACTTGCTCTATACAGAGTAGCACCAAGCTAGGCACGAGATCTGCTAGTTTGACATGTGGCACAGCAGCCAAAAAAAAAAACAAACCAACCTCTGTCAAAAGGAGCCATGCTATATTAACACTGCCAAACTGCATCTTGACTTGGGGAAGAGTGGCTGGAAAGCTGGCTGTCGGAAAAAAACCTGGGGGTGCTGGTTGACAGCCGGCTGAACATGAGCCGGCAGTGTGCCCAGGTGGCCAAGAAGGCCAATGGCATCCTGGTCTGTATCAGAACTAGTGTGGCCAGCAGGAGTAGGGAGGTGATCGTGCCCTTGTACTCGGCACTGCTGAGGCTGCACCTTGAATCCTGTGTTCGGTTTTGGGCCCCTCACTACAAGAAGGACATTGAGGTGCTGGAGCGTGTCCAGAGAAGGGCAACGAAGCTGGTGAAGGGTCTGGAGAACAAGTCTTCTGAGGAGCGGCTGAGGGAACTGGGGCTGTTTAAGTCTGGAGAACAGGAGGCTGAGGGCAGACCTCATCATGCTCTACAACTACCTGAAAGGAGGTTGTAGTGAGGTGGGGGTTGGTCTCTTCTCTCATATAACTTGCAATAGGATGAGAGGAAAGGCCTCAAGTTGCGCCAAGGGAGGTTTAGATTGGACATTAGGAAAAATGTCTTTACTGAAAGAGTGGTCAAGCCTTGGAACAGGCTGTCCAGGGAAGTGGTGGAGTCACCATCCCTGGAAGTATTTAAAAGATGTGTAGATGAGGCGCTTAGGGACATGGTTTAGTGGGCATGGTGGTGTTGAGCTGATGATTGGACTCGATGATCTTAGAGGTCTTTTCCAACCTTAGTGATTCTATGATTCTATGACTTTGTGTGTCATATCTGTTAAACCATAATATTACTGGGTCTAGGCTGAAGCTGGACGTGAATTTTGCAATGCACATCGCATGGTGATGCATGTTGTGGACTTATCAGCCTGGGTCTCCATAGTCATAGACATGTCTTCCCACTTCACAGAGAGGACATACCATGGAACAACAAGATGTGTCTGTGCCAGTTCTGCTCTAGGTTATATATTTAAATCTCTGCTTGTCATCACTTATAAAATATGTCCCTTCCTATTAGAAGCAAGATACCTGTATTACCATCTCATCTAAAATATACAGTATACTGACAGCATTGCCTTTAATAAGGTGTCTTTCCTTGTATTTACAAACAGAAGAGGGGGAAGGAGGGTTTATATTTACCTCTGGTTAAATTATATTGATTTATATGGAAAAGAAACGAGTGTCTCCAGTGATTTATGCAAAATACCGATAATTTCCATACTGTATATGCATATTACCAAAAATTATGGTATACCTGCAATATTTTACTAACAGGATACACTTCATGGTTTGAAGCCTTCTTATAGTCTTTCTGGTTTTGTAGGAGATCTATCAATAAACACTTCTGAAAGTGCTATTTTTTTTTTTTTTTCCTTTAAACTAATTCACATTTTATATTTATTTGAAGAAGCCTATGACCCAGCAAAAGTGTGGTCAGGCAAGGCTCAGTGCTGAATTAATAAACACATCCAGAATTGACTATGTCCTAAAATATTCCAAGCCTCGCCCTCTGGCAAGTGGGGTATTTAAGCACAAAAAAATGAAGATGCATCTAGATGATCTGGCACTTTGGCTGCAGTAATTTAGTGAAATGAGATTTAATGAAGACCAAGATAATACTCAGTACAGATATAAACAAGAAAGCTTTGCTACTAAGTCATAAAAGAAGAGATTTAGGAGCATGCAGAGGGTAATTGTAAATAAATCAAATGAACTCCCCATACAATGCAATTTGAAAAGTTCCACTCTGGAATTTATATACATATGACACTATTGTAAGGCAGGAGAAATTATTCTTGAGGTCCTACTTTGCTATTCTCCTGTAGGCACTTAAGCACAAAGAACTAGCTGTACTCACAAGTGTCAATCTGTAAAATTATTATGTGTATCTATCTCCATTCCAGAAGTGCGTAATTTCTAGTGCTAATTTCCACATAGAAGTGGAGAGTATTTAATAAAAAAAAAAAGTTTGCAGAATTGTCTGTTTCCAATATGGTACTCAGATTTCAGAAATGTTGTTGGTTTTGGTTTGGGGTTTTTTTTAACAGATTAAAACCACCATAGCCAGTTTGTGACAGGCTTTGGCTAGAACTTTGAGGTGAATTCACCTGTATCTTTTTCTGAAAGTAAGCATACTAAAAACATCAAAAGGACTATGAATAACTAAAGTGAGGTTACATTCGAATACAAATTAAAATAGTGTAACTAGGGTAACATGTTCATGTACTGGTAGAGCTGGTATAGTCTTCTCTGTTTCCTGTGGTCTTCCACTTGAACCCAGACCAGATAGGACAAACAAGCAATATTTCTTCCCACTGCTCAAGAACAGCTTCTTAAAAAATCAGAACAAATGAAAATATGCACATTCCATAAGCAGTGGCCAAATTAAAAAAAAAAAAAAAAAAAAAAGGACAAATCAATCATATTAGTGTATTGTCAAATTGTCAAGCCAATCCGCTGCCCCAAGGTGCTTTCTGTCGGTAGCGCACTTCCCATCTACTAGTTTGGATTAAGTCACCACTTCTCTGGGCAGGCTTAAAAATATAAAACACGTTCTCTCAAAATCTTCCATTCCTCCTATAGTTGGAACATCACTTTCTTAAAATATTTCCATCTTTGTGTTTGCTGTGGTGATCCTTAATAGTCATTTTTCTTCAGTTCCTGGGATCAGTCACTCTCTCCTACCCTAAATGCAAAGATTTCTACAGCCTTCTTTTTAGATGTTCTGCCTACAGGTTTATTTTGCGGTCTAACCAGTAGGAAAACATGATCTTTTGCCTTGTTCCTCCAATAAGATTTTTTTTTTCAGGCAACCTGAGGGTAATTCAGCTGGTCTGTTTTACCTGCCTATTTGAGAATGTAATGAAATGCAGTCTGAGAATGCTTATTCTTTTTGGAGACAACTTAGGATAACTATCTCAGACTTGGGCATCTGAAGCTAGGTGAAATTAATTCCACTCCATGTAACTTAACTTTTAATTCATTGCATAGTAGATGTGTTTTCCAAAAGTCAGCTGTTAAACTATGTAAGGAGGAAGATTATGTTGATGCTTCTGCTTCTTCACGCTTTGTCAACTGCCAGTCAAATTTTTCCCTTTCTCAGTTTTTTTTAATCTAACATTTTAATCCGTTTAAACACATTTGCATCTTAACGTTTTCATGCATTCCTTTTCACATTTATCAGCGTGGTTTATGGATCATGATAAACCCTTGGAGGTAAATGTGTTATCACTTTTTATTTTGTAATGATTTATGGTGAATCACAGTTTAAAACTTTGTGACTGTTAACAGTTATTACGCCTGAGGAAATTGGGTACTGAAGAATTAAAAAAAAACAACAACACAACAACCTGAAATTACACAAAGATAAGTAAGATTATTATTGAAATAGGTACATACTACAGCTGTGGGCTACGTGTCTGAAGTATCCACACTGCAAACCTTCAAAAACAAGCCAAGGGGCTAGACGAACTATTGCACATGGCAAGACATTGTACTGGTAAGAAGGAAGTGTTTCTGGACTGGAATGACCACAGGTGCCCCAGCCCCTTGTATTCTGGCAACACTGTGGTCCCCTCACAGCGAAATGAGGATCCCTTACTAGAGTGAGCGACAAGAGCTCTCCTGAACCTGTCTATAGTAGAGGGTTTCTGAACAGATCTACAACTGCTGGACTCTTCTTCTGGGGAATTTTAGCTCTGACAAAGGAAAGATAGCCTCTCCTATTGCCCAGATCTTTAACAGTCAACCAGGGCTGCTTATAAAGCAAAAGCAGCTCTCTGTTGTTCCTGTGCGAATTTACTAATCCAGATATGCTTAATGTTGCATCTATGCGTAGCATGCATTGAAAACATTAGGGTCAGACTCAGCACATGGCTGGATGGCTTTTGGAGGGACATTTTACAACATGGGACCAGGGTTTGGCACATTATGGGTCAATAAAGTGAGCCTGAACCTTGGGCACTGTCTAAGGGTCAGGTCTTTCCCTGGCTCTTTCTTTGGACATTTCAAACAGCTCTGTTGAAGACAAACCTGTCATAAGAGGGGCTTGCTTTATGCTGAGCTGATGGAAGCCATCTATATATGCCGTATGGAATCAAGGCCCAGGTTTGGTTCCTGACACTCTTTGTTAAGTATTGTAGATATAATCTGTCACTTCAAATGTGACTGTGTCCCTCTGCATAGCAATCTGCTCTGACAAGGGTAAAGCAAACAGAATGAAAAAGCTAAGGAACATTTCGGTCCTTTATGATAGGTAAGGCAGGGTCTCCTCTTCTTGTCTTCCTGCTGTCTGGATGGTTGACCCAAAAAGGAAGTCAGGTGCATTTGCAAAGCACAGAGGAAAAGATGGGCAGCCTGGTCACTGGCAGACAGAGAAGCTGGAAGAACTGCAGCTGGAAGACATAAGCAGGATTTAGCAGAATTAAGGAGAGAGGTAGCAGGCAGAGGCACGTGCACAGGGTAATAGTTTCTGAAACAATAGAGATCAACACAGGATGATAATCATAAGAACTATCAAAACAGTATGTATAATTGCTATAGCATCTCAGTTTTGAGAACCATCATTTTTTACCATGGCAGAAGTGTCTTGCAGGGGGGCTGCAGGGACAAGAAACACAGTTCTCCTGACCTGGCTTAGATGTCTCAGGTACTGACATCTACACTGCAGGCACCTGCATTTGCATTGGTGAACTCTAGCTTTAAAATTATCTGAGGCAAATGCTGTCCTGAGTAATATACTCTTCAGCCAAAATACTGCAAAGGTAAGATTTGATAAATTTAATCTAATCTAGCTAAGGCTAAGGGAAGCCTTACTTAGGTAGAAGTAGCAACATGATAGAGGAAAAGACAAAAATAAAACAACTGTCAATATGAGAACAGAGCCTCATTTAAATAAAAGGAGACTGTAGTCTTGAGTAGTAGACAGATACCTGTTGAAAAGTTGACAATTCTTCCATTAAAAACAGTAGGTTTTATCTTTGCATCTGGCACTGTGCATTACATTTATTTTGACAGAAGCTGAGATATTGAGAGTATGCATGAGATGATAAAGTAAAATCCAACATCAAGATGAGTTGTTGAAAAGGAAACTCATTAAACAAAATGAAACCCATCTTACTTACTAAACAAGGTTCAAAGGCAAAAAGCAACCTAGGAAAATATAAACAAAATAGGTTATCTTTCTAAGGAGTAAAACCGTAATTGTCCAAACAGGAAGAAAATTAGAGTATTGCTAATACTACTGCTACAGTTTTTTCAACATGTGTGGGTAGGTCAACAATATATTCTTGTGATGTGGAATGATAGAGTCAGGGCAGGAGATAAAAAGTAAGGTGACGAGTGCAAGGTAAAACTGGTTGTGCATGAGATGAATGCTTTCCCTTCCTCCCAACAGTGCAGCTGAGGGTAAGCGCGAGCAAACAGACTTTACTCACTTCTAAATTGGGCAGAAGAGAGTTTATTTCTTTACTGTCTTCTAGGAACACCACGCAATTCAGCTAATGCGCTTCTTTTTGTTTTGTTTTTTTAATGTCTTTAACTTTGTGCTACTGCAGGTCCCCCTGGGAAAGAGCTTCTCCTGGCAACGCCTCAGGGAAGAAGTGTATTGAGGCTGTGAACCTCTGCAGGAAGTAATTATTTGCAAGGAGCAATTACTGAGGAAAGGCTACCTTCAGTGGTCCTAACTAACAATTGGTTGATAATACTGTCCGGCTACTATACTCTTCCCAAAGTGCTCTGTGACAATAGTCTTTTTTTTTTTCAATGCTTTTATACAATTCCCTTGAATCCATGGAAATCTCTGGTTTTAACAGCATGTAAGCAAGTGAATATTGGAAATTACTATCTGAGGTAATAAGCAGCCCTCAAAAGAAGACAGTTCTTACTGATTTCTAGGATGAGGTGTTTAGTCCATTTCACTAGGAAAAAAGCTTGATTTCTTGAAAAGTATAAGAAAAATGCTCATTTAGAGACACAGGGTTTCTCAGATTGCCTAAAACATTAGTTTAGATAGAAATTCTCATCTGATAAAAAAAAAAAACAGTATCGTCAGTACTTCTACAGTGACTGAAGTCTAATAAATTATATTTTCAAGAGAAAGTGGAGTTGAATATAAACCAACTTCAATAATAAATTTAAATAGTTGTACATTATTTGAATTCTCATACATATATGCAAATAGGCAGTAACAGTACTTGTATGTGGAATTATTCATTGCCCAAGATGAGAAAGAGTTACAAGAGTGGGTCATGCAAAGTGAGCAATATTCATCAAATGAAATGTCAAGGTCCACTGTGCTGGTAAATCCTCCCAGTGCATTTGGATTCGCGACTCCTCTGATTACTTTCCAAAATCCTTTATGGTCTGTTATGCCAGCAATACATAGATTAAGAGACATTACTAGTATATGCTGACATGAAGGAATTTAACCTCTTCAGAGGTGCATATTATTTAAAATATATAAAACATTTCCTTTGTCTTTGTATGTGCTTAATTAAAAATAAATTAAAAATTGCATTAAAAATTAGCAGAATATCCTTCTCTAAAGTAATGGGTCACAACTGTAGCAACACATAGTGATTTTGTCCACTCAAGATTATTGTAGCTTTTTTTTTTTTTGGGGGGGGGTGAGGATACTTAAAGGAAAAAAAAAGCAACATTGATTGAAGGCAAAAAAGTCAGAATTTAGGCCAGAACTATCTACTGAACTCTCTCCTCAGTGTAATACTCAATCAGCAGCTATTTAATCTATGTTGGTAACATGCATTTATTTTTGTTATGGACACTACTGTAGCATGAAATTGGAGGAGGATTTCCTTACAGCTGAAATGGATTACAATACTTTTGTAATGAAAAACAAAGTTCCTGCTAGCTGGAAGTTTCTTCTTTTTTATTATTATTCTGTCCGCTCAGGGACAGAATAACACTGCGTTGCTTTGACGTGTCTGCAGTTCTAGTGTTTTCTTTTGTAGGGTTTGGGGTTAAGCGCAGGGTACAAATACGATCATTGAACTCCGGCTTCATATGCGGAGGGCTAAATTTTTAGGTCATTTTAGGGCTAGACTTTTCCTGGCAGCATGTGTTGTATGGGAAACCACTAGGCTTTGCAGCCAGGTAAAGGCTAGACACTGGTTATGCTGTTACATGAGGTTTCTTCTGTTTCATTACTCCTCAAGGGAGAGAAGGGGGCTGGGGACAGGATTCCCCAGCTACCCTGTGAGGACTCAGCACAGAGCACTGCAGCAGTCTGACCATGAAATCTGGAACTTTGCTTGGCCCCTACAGAAAGGAGCAGACTATTTCACCCCTGAAGTTGATGGTGGTATCAACGTGCCAGCATTCCCTCCACTTCTCACATGATGGGCAGAGTAAGTTACCACTGCTGTAACGATTTCCAGTATTTAGGTTCTCTGAGGATTATGCAAAAGAGAAAATGTGATAAACCCAGAGTATCCTATATCAGCTGGTTGGGAGAGTCAGGAGTAAGCTTTGCCTGCATTGTAACAGAGTTTTACTAAGTCCTGGGATAATGTGCTGAAGCTTGGCTAGACCTAAAGTGCTATTCAGGACCTGTCAGTGCCATACCTCAATTACCAACATTTTTACAACATCATGGTGAATTCCTAATGTTTGAGTCCCTTGAACTTTTTGATAACACAATAATATGCTTTCATTTTATTTTTAAGTGGTAATGTTCTAAATATTGTTTGTGTTCTGGAGAAAAACTGGAAAATAACTACTGAGAGTCTCAAAAAAACCCAGAAGGCAACCACTTTTACAATTCCAAATGTTTATCTGTTTCTTTGCTACTTTGTAGAACAACCCAAAAGACATGAAACTGACTACTGATTTTGGCACACTTAGGACTGACAGTTATGAGTTCCACATATTACTGAGAGAGAAAAGAAACAGTTTTTTAAAAGTTGAAGAGGTCACCACCTTTCTGTGCCAGAAAGCACTTGCAAAAAGCACATTTCCTTTGGTTGTTGGTTTTTTTCCCTTCATCATTCACTGTTGTACAGCACTTTGCTTCATTTCTGAATTTCATCTCTCCCAGATGGTTGTTAATTGATAGAAGATGGCTTTCACATTTACCATTATAGCTGAAATAATGGTCTGAAATTCAAAACTTAAATATTAAAACTACACATTAGGCAGAAATGTCCAAAAGGTTAGAGAATGGAATAATTTGTCAGGAGAGAAATAGTTGAATCATCATTACTACTAGAATTCAAGAACAGACTAGATAAAACAGATTATTAGGAGATTATAGTAAAGGGCAAGCACCAGCTGCCCTCTGTTGCTTCCTGTTTTCTAATTTAGCATGGATAACATATTATGCATAACGAAGATGATCTGCGATACTCCATAATGCATAGCATGTTATATTGTGACATTGAAAATACGAGAGAAAGGGGGCCAGAGCATGCGGCAGGCCAAGCCATAAAGGAGAGTATATATGTATGTAGGTATATATGTATGTAATATATATTATAAAATATATAAAACCTATATTAAAAAAGATCACATCCCACAACCCTGAGTTTTAACTATGATGGTGCATAATACTGCACCATTGCCCTCTCTGGTGAGCAGTAATCTCCCCACACACACGCTCAAACAATTTTCTATTAAATACTTTTGCTCACTTCCACAACCTTTATGTTCTAAACAAGTGCAGGGTGTGGGAGAGAGACAACTTTCAAAGATATACTTGCCTGCTGTACTTTTAATTAATTTGTAGATTGAAAATAACTACAGGGGAAATATATTGGGGAGGGGAGACGGGAAGTACTAAAGGAGTTTTTACCACTTTATTTATGTAGTTTATTTCAAATCTGGTCTAATAAGAAACACAGAGCTCATTTCATCAAGGAGAGGAACTATTAGTCTCATTTCAGCATATGTCAGTGTAATTAACAGTGTGTTTTCCAGCAAAAACTGAGCAGAATTTTACCATAGTTTCTTTATAGCGACAAGCCTTCCTCCCCAGCTCCGACACTGCTCTAATAAAAATGACTGCGACCTACCAGGACTCCTCATTTCTTTATGGATGCTACTTAGGTAATACATCTTCATTTAACATTGATTATTAGTGCTGATATTACAGTTCCCACTGAATTTGCATTAGCCTTTGATTGTGACGGATATTAGACCCCTGCACCACCTTATGTAATAATATTTAACTGAGCACTGCCTCCAGTTTTTCCCAGTTAATAAAACCCAGTTGAAATCCCTCCCTCATTTAGCAATAAATCCTGCCTATATCATAAAGCTGAATAACGCGTGTTGAGGGAGAAGAGTTGGGCAAGCAACCGCAGCACAGGAGGAGCGGTGCCTGCAGCGCGGGCAGGCGGGCGGGCGGGCAGGCAGGAGCCCTGCCCCAGCGAGCAGGCAGACTGCCGATGAGGTGGTGCGTGCCTGGGAAACCAAGGTTTCGAAAAAGAAGCCTGCGATTGGCCAAACATCCTCCAAGATTTTATGTCACCTGCAGAGAGTACATGACAGCTTTATTAATGCTAAGCATTTTGAGCCTGATTCACTACCACATCACTGCAGCTTCGTGCCGAGGCAGCCCCACGCGATGGTAAATCAACAGTCGGCTGAAGGGTGTCCCACTCTCAAACGGCCCAGAGCGTTGGGACTGTGCCCTGAACCTTTTAGGTGTTCTTTATTACTGAACACATCTAGCAGTGAATTTTGAGTAAACATCATCTCTGCTGGGGCTGACTTCCTGGCGTTAAGCTGAGATGCGGCCCTTAGCTCTTAAACTGGAATTAATTACATAGCTTCCCTTCTAGGAGGTTAAATGATATTTCTGCTAAATATTTTTTTCTTGAGAGGGACTGTATGACTCAGCTTTAAGCTTTTTTTCTTATAAAAGCCATCAGAACTTTTATAAGTGGAAATTTTACATTAACTGGGTTCTAGAGCAACCCACAGGTTTATTTATTAACACTTATTTTGCATATGCACAACTTTATACAGGCACATACGAAAAAGTCTGCGTGCAAATTGTTTTTGCATGTGATGACTTGTGTGGACAGAAGGAAAATATCATACACAAACAGCATTTGTGCTCAAATTAAGAATTTGTTACTGCTTTCATTCAAGTTCTTAAGCTTGAAAACATTTTGTAATTGAAAAGAGGACAGATCTGAATCCCTTTACAAACACTGGCTTGCTTCTTTTTTTTTTTTTTTTTGCTTTAGAAAGCATTCACAACTTAACCCTTGGTGTTCCAAACTTTTGTAATTATTGTCCCAGATAAAAATAATCACATAATTTCAAGAGAAAAACACAAACTAAAAAACAAACCAAACCAAAACCAAACCAAAAAACAGCAACAACAAAAACTATATCAGATATACATTTTTGCATAGACATGTACATGGATGCAGTAGAATCTTTCAGCTAGGATACAGTTGATCCATGTATTTGATGACCACTCATAACCACCTTTCTTAGCATACAACAACCCAAAGGCTCTGCCTCTTAGCAAGTGCAAAAATTACAACTTATTTATCAAAACTTGTACCCTATCTTACAACAATTTACCTAAAAACAGAGATTCACAGAGCTCTCAGTACGTTTTCTCCTGTAGCTTAAAAAAAAATATTCAGAATACAACATAATAATAGAAATACAGAGAGGACATCTTAAGAACCCAGGTACCTACAACTACAACCAACAGAAATCATGCCCTTTTCTGCCATTAAGATTGCTGAGAGGACTATCTCCTGTTGATGCTGTTTGTTTGGGGTTTTTTTTAAACTACAGAGGCACAATTGAGTGGAAGTGAAATTCAGTGTCAAGCAGGTGCTGGAGGCACCGTGCAAAAGCTCAACATCAGCTAAACACCACTTCACACAAATATGCTTGCTTCAACATATCACTCCTATGGCTGTCTATATATTCTTATTTCACTCTGGTTTTCCCCATAGGACTTTCTCCGTATATTTGGTATTGTCTATACTTTCCTATGGACTATGTGCCAATGTTGCCCTGATTTGCCATGTGAAATTCTCACTGAAGTTGGTGGGATTTCTCTCCATAGGTCAAGGGAATCACACTAGTCTAAGTTTATAAAGGGTCTCTGAAGGTTGGTACTTTATTGACAGAATTTGATTATGTACAGCTGTCATTCTCTTACACAAAAAGGAAGAAGAAACAACCGCACATCACAAGGTATTCTTCTTCGCCCCATGCTACTATACATTTATATATTTGTACCAGCAAATATAAATCATGCACTTCAGCTAGGACACCAGTAAACCAGTAAGTAATTGCTTTCTTCATTGTTCTTGCTACATTACACATGTTATCTGCCATGTAACTGCTACTCAAACAATGACAATGTGAAGGGTGGAATTAAACACCTTTTATTGTCTTTGCATAAATCTATTTTCCAGCCCTTTTTAGCTTTTCCAGATGCAACTCACTCAATTTTTGTGTTTTGCAGCACAGTAATTTGACATTCATTCACAATCAAATGTCAAACTTACTTTATGTACCTGCTGTATAATTACATAGTTCTCCTAGGTATTGGAAGAGAGTGTAGAGTAGAGTGAGTATAAGTTTGCTAAAAATAACATATTTAGAGCTCCTAAACTTTTCTAGATTCCCTTGACAGTAATAGACCTTTCAAGAATATTATCACTCAAGACTTACAACAACTTCTTTTTTTCACAATTTATTTTTATAGGATACCAAGAGGAACACAGTTCTCTTACAATTCTGGACATGGAGTACCCACAGGACTCCTGAATTACAGTAAGTTAACCAGAATTGATACTGAAACATCAGATCCAGTACTTCTTCCCAAAGTAGTAGTATTTTATATATCATAACTTCTTCCAGCCGTGGCAAGTTTCTTGGACGATTCGTCCACTCTGAGAATCCCAGGCTACCCATCCTAGCATAAAAGACTCAACAAACCACCAGCAAGAAAGAACAAAACTATCCAGGACTATAATCATGGTATTCAACCTGCCAGATATTGCTTCCATAAAACAGCACCTTGCTGGTTACTGATGTCAGTGCTTCCCCTTCAGCAACAAAAAATATTTTAACTTGCTCACCTACTATGATTGAAACAAATCTATTTACTCCTCATAGTTTGTTCATGCTCCAAAATTTCACTCTGTGCTGTGTGATGAAATAAATTAATGGCAGTGTAAAGCACTGCCGACTGTCAAGAGTTGTACCCTAGCTATAATATTTTCTGTAGTCAAAAATCTACCTCTTTCTTCATGTGAAAACAATTTTATAAAAAATTTTAGTTACAGCTAATGCTGTGATAGTGAGATTTTTGACCTGAAAAATAGATGTTATGAATTTTAGGTAAGAAAAATCTGAAATTTTGGGGCAGGCATGAAGATAATAATTTGGCCTTAGAGTTCTAATGAACTGTATACTAAGTCTGAATTACATAATTAACCTTGAATGATAAACACTGAGAGAAGCCAATTTTTTTTAACTCTCCAGCTTTCCCTGCCTTAGAACTGGTGGGTAGCTCCAAAAGGACACCAGTATTTTTTCCTCCATATTAAATCCACATTTTGTTTCATATTGAAACAACAATTTGGTGTAGAGAAATCAAAATATAAGGTAAAGAGGGATGGGCAGGAGAAATGAAAATGTTTCATTCTGACAGATTATTAGCAATTAAAAAATACAAAAACATATCACAACAAACTGAGAGTCAGAAGGAAAAAATTCTCATTCTCATGTATAATTTAGCTTTGTCATGAATTCTTAACAGACCTGTAAATTGGAAAATCAACATCTGCTCAGTGATAGCAGGTGAAGGACATGCAGGCTGGTAGAAATTTCCATCAGCCTTAATGTGAAGAAAAAGAAAAAGGTCTTACCTTGTTGCCTGTTATTGTAAACATGTCCTGTGGAGAGAAACTGTTTTAATTTTTTTCTAAGGATATCATACACATCCTTTTCAAACATAGTTCCCTCTAGATTTTTCCATTTGATATCATCAATATATGAATTAAGCTATGGCATGAAGGAGAAATAAATGAGAGTATAAAAAGTTACCTCCCATCTTCCTTCCACGATCTCCAAAACATACAAAACTACAGCATAGCATAAAGTACCCACTGATCCTTCATAGATATTTGTATAAAAACTAGCTGCTGCCCCAAGACACTATTTCTGAATAGACTTTACACCCCTTTTGTAAGGTTGTCTTCTGACTCATACGGAAGCTGCTTTGAAAAGGAACAGGCAGTCCTGATATTGCTCTAGAAGCAAGATAGCAAAACGCACACACTGTATAGAAGAAGCTAATGTACTGTGAGCATTAAAGGGCAAATTACCATCCACTCAGCAGATCTGTGCAGAATTTCTCCCAGTGGTTTTCATGGAGTGACACATTAGCTAACAATCACAATTTAGCCCTGTTTGGTCATTAGCGGAAGCAAGAAAGTATGTTTTCTTGTCTGCACTTCAAACTACTGCAGTTTTTGTCAGAAGACTTTGGAATTCAGCCACAAAACAATCTCCATTTAAATCTCCAGAACACAGCTTTTGCATGGGCATTAAAATTTCCAGAGCAACCTATGCAGACAAGAGTATTTACTCTCATGAGGTAGCCCCACATGTCTTCATATGGCAGCGTGCCTTTTCTAATGTTACATAGTTGACTTGCACTGGGACATAATAAATTTCAGCCCGATTCATTTTTGCTTTTCCTGAGCTATTCTCCCCGTTCTTTAGATTTAAAAAATAAACCACTGCAGGACAGAGCATGTGGGTTTAGTGTCACAAGCAGTTACAGTGTGGGTGGTGAATTACTGCAGCAATAATACTCTGGTCAGTTGTTTTCTGTTCCAGCATATGAACTTCTGTGGAGCATCTGGCCTGTGTCTGTGAAAAGTTCTCATATTTAATTTTTGGACAGGGCTCATCACCTGGTTATGCAGTGAAACTCAAATCATAAATCTCCCTGTTCAACAACAAAGATTTGGTTGGGTGGCTCTTAGATAGCAACATCTGCTTACACAGCAAATGAGATCTATGTTCCAATAAAGAGTCTTGTTCTGGCTATCTCAGGGTATCTGGTGTCATAAAACTCTCAGCTGGAATAAATTATATGTTTCAAAGGTAACTTATGTAGATGTCAGACTGGTCATCATGTGATGGTGATTTATATCACATGATCTACAGAACATATACGTTTTATTTATTATTTATTTTTCTGGCTACTGTTTTTATGTAAGTACACAAGACATTTTTCTGAGTTCTAGATTCCATTTGCAATCACTTCTACCTCCATTTAAGGTCTGTACTGTTCACCATTAAAGACTGACATAGATCAGCTCATGTAAAGCAATTCCAAAGAAAGAAGTAATGTCACTAATGCAAATATGAGAATGACTGTATCTACAAAATATACATTGGAACATAAAGCAAGTCAAAAGGGGTATCTTTCCCTAGAAAATTATGATAACAATTATAGCCCTTTTTCTTTTTCCTGTTTTAAGTTTCCAACAAAACTCTCAAAATAAAATATAACTTTTCGGGAATGGGACTACCATGTGTTAGGTGAATTGCAGTTCACATCGTTCTCATCTTCACAGGTCTTTTGATCTCACTGGTTAGACTAAAACTTCCGTGGTGCATATCTAGCCAGATTATGGTGACCACCTGTAAGATACGCTTTCTGCAAAATAATCTCCTGGAGATTATGGTTTCATAGAATAGAATAGCAAGTCGATGGCTCAAGACTCAAGTTTCCATGATCCACTTTAGAATAGAAAAATTTTCAGCCAATCTATTTTAGATATTGAGAGAAAATATCTGAAATTTGCACAAGAGCGGACAGATTGGGGGTTAAATGAGAATCTAATTCTTATCAAAATTCATTTCAATGGAAAATTCTTGGCCAGCCTTATTAGAAAGGGTTGCCTGAAACTCAGTTTTGTTAAAGACAAAGGTAAAGAAAGCAACACCATTATTAATAGTTCTCTTAAATAAATAACATATTGTATGTTGCCATCTCTGTATAAACAATGTAATAATTAGAATAAAGTAAGATATAATTGCTGATCTGTACTTGAAGGAACACAGCTGACAGCTTCTCTCTGAGCAAAACCTACGCTCCTAACTGAGCATATCTAATGACTTGAATGAGCTAAAAAATACCTATTGTTTTTCAAGCATCAGGCTAGCTTTTTATTTTTTTTTTTAAAGAGGCTTATCACAAGTCTTATCAAGAATTGGAACTCTAAGCTACCGATAAACCTGTCGTCTGATAAACTGTAAATGAAGATAGGTACAAACTTATGCAGTTGTAACGACAAATGCATCCAGCCTTAGTTCCTGATTTGGTATGTTCGTTGATGATAATATTCTTTCTTTTCACACCATTCAAGAGAGTGAAAACAAAATGAGATGCCTCTGTTCTCGCTAGGGAATTCTTTATCAGCTGCTTGTCAATATTGAAAGTCAGTTTTCTTCCCCAGCATTCATTATTCAGTGATGGCTGTGGTTTCAAGTCCTTTCTTTTATTCTTATGTGCATAAAGCAACAACTAGAGAGGTTCAGCTTGCCAGAAGTATCCTGAAGCAAAATCATCCCTTCCGAAGCAATGATGAGTTACACAGTGCCCAACACCTGTTCAAGCAGAGGGAGATAGCACAGGTGTTAATGGGAAGTCCAGTTTGCACAACTACAACTTCATGCCCTGGAAATTCAAAAGGTCATCATCCAGATTTTACAAAGACAAACTAATTAGCAAAAAAATTTGTAAATATTACATGATAAAAATAAATTTACCACATAGATACTTAGATTTCAGACAGGATTGAGTTAACTTGGATGACACAATTACAGAATGTAAAGGTCTCTAAGCTAACTTTCGGTGTGTCCTTAGTTGGTTAATATGGAAAAGTATTCTGGATTGTCATCTGGAAGTCAAAAACTCAGTTCTATCTAAATTTTAATAAGTCTGGATATAACCCAATGCATCAGAAGATTAGCATAAAATTCAGAGCAACTGAAATATTAAAATCATGTGATAAGGAAACCTATTCAAAAAAAAAAAAAAAGCTGATTCTAACTTCATCCAAGCAAGTTTCAATTTAAGTTGTAAGAAACCTTTGGGGGTCATCTACTCCAAACCCTGCTCATAGCAGGGACAAATTCAGTTACAGCAGGTTACTTCCTCACTGACCAGCTGAGTTTTAAATGTCTCCTAGGAGGGGATTCCACAACCTGTTTGGGTAACTTCTTCCAGTGATTAACCACCTTCACTGAGGACTTTTTTTGTTTAAATCCAGGTGGAATTTGCCCTGCTGCACCTTGTGTCCACCACCTCTTGGCTTTTTGTTATGAGCATCTGTCAAAAGTCCCTATGACCACCCGTTAGGTAGTTGTGCATGGCAACTAGATCCCCCTTAGCCCTTTCTTCTTAAGGCGGAACAAACCCAGCTCTCTCAGACTCCTGTGTCACGTGCTCCAGGCCCCAAGCACCGTGGTGACTCTCCTCTGGACTCATTCTACTTTGTCAACGTCTATCTTGTACTGGGCAGCCCAGCACTGGACACAGTAACCCACTTGTGGTCTTACAAGTGCCAAACAGAGGGGAATGTCCACTTCCCTCAACCTGCTGCTATGTTCTTTCTAATGCAGCCTGTTGCCTTCGTAAGGCGTGGCGACCT
>NW_009191428.1:19527-32926 GCF_000690835.1 Fulmarus glacialis | reverse complement strand
CCGGCCTGCGTCTGTGATGGTGGGGCGCCTCCGACTGCGGATTGAGAGCCTCGTTCAGTGGCATCCCTTTGAACCCGACACCCATTTTAAAAGGCTGTCGTTAAGAAAAAAGAAGTATCAGCACTGATTCATTCAGTTCAAGTGCAGTGCAATTAAACACGGTTTTCTTCTGGACTTTGTTTTGATTCTGTAGCGCGGCATTATTAGTGAAATTCCTCCCGGCGACCTGGCGCACCTTTTGATTAAACACTAATTTGGGTGTTGGTGCTTGGCTGGTGCCAGCTGCAATTGTAATGACTAATAACCACCAAAGCATTGTGCACTTAGTGTGCTGAAACACATAAAATATGATATTGCTGAAAATCTGCCTGTTTTAGGCCGTTTTTCTCATGGTAAAAAGGTGTTCGAGCACAAGAAACTCATTTCAAAGACCCTTCTGTGGGTTTAGAAGGAAAATGTAGTGTGCTGAAATCTTAGTCTGCCACCAGCGTTTCAACAAGTAGCTCAAATACCGTTCGAGATATACGTAAAACTCTGTATTAGAATTGCCAGCTTGCACTGAAGCACAGGAAGCGCAAGTGGCTATCGACTGCAGGGGCTTTTTCTACAGGGCTCTAAGGGGAAACAAGGATATGATCTTAGTCATCTTAATCCTTTCCAAAAAAGCAAAGATAACTTGTTATAAAAGTCTAATCTGTTTTTCCTAATGGAAAATCAAATGAGATGCTTGTTAAAGTCATTTGACAACTAGACTTCCCTTTTGATACTCTGTTACCCTTGATGATAATTTGATAAAACACTTCTGAAGAAAAAAATACTTTACCTCTGAACACATCAAAGACTTTCAAGCAACAGTCTCCTCAGTTCCAGGTGTACTTTTTTGTGGGCTGTACAAATTAGAGAGACTCTCGCGTACGAATAGGCTGCCTTTCATCAAGTAGGTAATAGCATCTTTCTTCCAGCAGTCAAAGATAGCATTTCTATTGAGTAACGAGCTTGCTTTAAATTTTCAATAGTGAATGGGGAAGAAATGCGTAGCAGCATCTTTTCCTGCATGATCAAGCAAGGTACTATGTATATAAGTTTTTGAAGATGAGAAAGTGATGGATTTAGATGCTTCGGCAGGGGAGGTATGAAAGGAGAGGTCACTTCAGAACTGTGATCTTGAGGAAAAGTCAATTGCATGGGATTATAGGTTGTCTTGTAGGTGCGATGATAAAACTCTAGAGTCAAACCAAGATTGGCTGGACTTAAAAACTTTGTGCTAGCAGGCTTGGATGTTTCTTCAGGCTTTTGCTACCTCAGGGATCATACTTGAAAGTTGTGAAGAGCTAGAGGCTGCATTTTTCTCAATAGACTTATTCTTGTTGGATTGTTTGACACTAGTGGCAGCTACAGAAAAATAAGATGCTAAACGTAACTATTTGGTATTAAGGCCTGCTAAGTTATTTCTGCTGAGCAATTTCTGTCTTGGAGATTGCACTTGGCATAGAACTGATCTTCACAGAAAGCGCTGAAGTGCTTTAGAGAGCTGAAACAGGAGAGCTGCTGATGAAAAGGCTCCCGCTTTCCTCAGGAGACAAAGAATTGGTCGTCTGTCTCCAGGTGGAGTTTTCTGGCTCAAATCAATCCTAATTGCTCTTTGAACAGCTCTTCACTGCAGTCTTGTCCTTCAAACATTTAGCTCTGATGCAAGTCTGCCTGGTGGGTCTCACATTCGCATGTCATAGCGTTAAGTCCAGCTTCACAGCAGCCTTTCTTACCTGAGGCGAGCAGGTTGTTTTGGTGGGGCAAGCCACACTTCATTGACTGCCACTTCCAAAGGTTGATGTTCAGACTTTATTCTTGGGCAGGTAAACAGTCATTAGCTTAACGAGTCTGAAGAAATTGCTTCAGCAGGGCTAGATGGAGAGGTCTGGATATAGTACAAATACCTCTCTCTTATTTTCCCTCCTGCAGTCTTGTTTGGTTGGTTGTTTTTGTTTTACAAATCTTTGCAAAAGGAGATTTGCACAAGTGCTGGTTTCCTCTTACAGAATAGAGCGCAATGAAGAGTAGCATATGCTTCCTGCGGAGTGCACGCTTAAACAACACAGGGAGAGAAAGTTGTCATGTTCATTACAGAGGAAAATGGAGATGCTAAGAAAAGCAGCATAGATCCGAGGTGGTGGAAAGGTTTGTCTGTAACCTCCTGGCAGCTAGCGCAGCGTTCCACATCTTGTTCCATACTTGTCCTAAAGTCCTCGTGCTCGGTCTGTATGGGACATCGTGTCTCGGCTTCATGACCTCACCAAGTAATTTGTGTTGGTCCTGAAAGACGCCGTATCCTATTTTTCTGAGTTGGAGCGGTGTTGTGGTGTGTGATACTTTTTTTTTTTTTTTTTTCCTTCTCCTCCTCCCATCTTTAGAAGAAGGATCTGGTAGGATAGTTCAGCAATGCCAAAGGAAGATCTTCATGCTAGCCTCTTGTGGTTTTCTCGTATGCTGAGTGTATCTGTCCTTAGAATTTAGACATTTAAGGAGAGATTTTTGAGGTAAGAGTTCTTATTCTGGGTAAAACGTAGCCTGATGTTCAGGCTGCAGTAAAGGCTACTAATATTATTTTTTTTTCTCTGAACATGAGTTCTAGCAAAAACTTTTATTTGATGAAACTGAGGCTCACTAGGAACAGCCTGTCAGCTTAACACTTATTTGAAAATTTAGGCAGAAATGTCTGCTTCTTGAAAATGTTAAATTGAGTAGTGCTTTTAATGTACTGCAAGACAAAAGCTAGAATAAATTTGATCTGACTTGGATAGGTGACAATATCAAATGACCTCTCCATTTTGTTGCCGGAGAGGGATACTGCTTTGAGTTAAATGACTAGCTTTATTTTGCTTTGTGGTGCACTGTACTGGTTTTGTACCTGACATAAATCATAGAATCGTAGAATGGTTTGGGTTGGAAGGGACCTTAAAGATCATCTAGTTCCAACCTCCCTGCCATGGACAGGGACACCTTCCACTAGACCAGGTTGCTGAAAGCCCCATCCAACCTGCCCTTGGACACTTCCTGAGATGGGGCATCCACAACTTCTCTGGGCAACCTGTTCCAGTGCCTCACCACCCTCATAGTGAAGAATAAAGATGCAGGCTACAAGGTAACCTTTTTTAAATGTTGCTCCATATCTTTAGTTAGCTCTGGAACTAATATTTTCGAAGTTTGGGGACCAAAATATTAGGCGCTTAATTATAAATCAAGCCTGTGCTTGAGTAGCACGTCAAAATATTCTGAAGATTTGCAGGCTACAATGTACATCTTTATCTCCCTTCTGCTTTAGTATTGCTGCCTTCAAGTAGCATGCTGTATTGTGCTAGACATACCTAGCCGTGTCAGATGCCTATATATTTCGATACAGAAAAGAAAATTGTAGTAGAAGATGCTTAGCCGGGAAGTGGAAAACCAGCCAGAGCTCACTTGCAACTTTTAATCCAGGCCGTTTTAAACAAAAACAGAGAGCCTATGATACTATGTCAGAAAGATGTGTGAAAGACACACAAGTGTTACGGGAAAAATGTGTCTCTTGCATAATGAGGAATGTAGAGTTTACGGATTTATCTGTAATGCTTCAGATAGGAGTGAACTGCTTATTGGAAGTTAGGCAGGCCATTGTAATACGACAAAATCTTGAAGAACACTTTGCTCATGTTCTGCTGTATCGCATCACGTTGTTCCTTGTTCTCTTTTCCAGTTTATCCCAGGGGGAGTCTGTCACCTTAGAAAATGAATTATACTTCCATATTTTATAACTGTTCAAGGTAGAAAGAAGCTTGATCCTCTTGTTTAGCAACGAAAAATATATAGCATTATACTGCCAGTAAAATCACAATTGTAATACTGTTTGTTTGTGTGTGTGTGTCTCTTTGTTTGAATTCTTCCCCTCTCAGGTTGGCCTTCGGCAGCTAGATATGTCATTACTGTGTCAGCTGTACTCCCTGTATGAATCGATTCAAGAATATAAAGGTGCCTGCCAAGCTGACTCTAATGCAGACTGCACGTACGCTCTGGAAAATGGTTTTTTTGATGAAGAGGAGGAATACTTCTAGAAGCAGGAAGATTCACCTCCGGGGTGACCGAGGTTCTTTTGTCCTTCTCTTCCTGTAACACACCTCAGCAAGAACGACTGGAATCTGTACGGATCTCCCTTCTTGAGGAGGAACACCCAGCTACCCCGAATTGTGTTAAATTCACTTATTTTAACAGGCTGTCAGTACAAGTTACTCATGCAAATACCACTTGAGGAAAGTGCTGTACTCTAACTTTTGAAGAGTCCTCAAACATGCTTGACAAGAGTTTTCAATTTAATTTGCAAGGTGGGTGTTTTCAACTTACAAACGTTGGTAGCTTATAACTGGAATTTTAATCGTAGAAGACAGCAGCGACTTCCTGAGTTGTAATAACTTCGTAAGGGGGGAGGGAAGCCTCCGCTGTGGTGTAAATAGCTATAGGTGATTTTTTTTTTTGTCAATGGTATTGATAAATGCATTTTGAACAGGCATCTGGATGCACGCACATCCTCAGCTCTGCTAAGCTAGTTCTGCTCTTATCAGCTGCATCCAGTTTTGTACTGGGTGGATTGTTTACACAGTTTAATTTTTTTTTCTCCTTAAGCTAATTTTGACTTTTCCTTATTCCTAGCTTACAAACTGTACATGTGATAGTGAATGTTATCAGCAGGGTATTTTCTGTTGATCTAATTCACTTTCTTGGTACTGCCACTTGGCATTAACTTTTATACTATGGTCTGGATTTCTTGCATCAACATAGCTCTCTGACCTGCTAAACTCTGTTCTGAAATGGTTTGCTTAGCTTTTACTGTACTGCATAGTAAAAGCACAGATTCAAACATAGTCTGTCTGCCACTATGTGGCTTGGAATAACATGAACTCTTGTGCAAGTGTTCTCGATCATATGAAGAATAAGGAAACCTCTCATATGACAAAATGGGACAAATTGCAATATTTTATACTGGGTGAACTTTGTTTCTGTAAGGTAGACTACAGCTCTTTTTAAAAATGCAAAATAAGTATTTTGAGCACATACTTTGCATATGTTAAAACTTTTTATACTAACTTGTTCTTTGAAGTGTAACTTATTTTTGTTTTCAGAACTTACTAAAGCACTTGGTTAAGTTTTTATTATTTCATAGTGTGTACACATAACGCTTAATCAGCTTGGAAAATGAGAGTTGCCAACTATCTGAGTCTTCACCCTTCTGTATTTTAAGTAAAATCAGCTCCCAACGCGATTTTCATTTCTTAACTTTAATTCTAAAGATTGCTGCAAAGCACAGTGCCTGAATCTTGACACAAGCTAATAATTAAGGGCTTAAATCTCAAAGGGTTTTTGCATGGTTCATGTCTGGCATGCATACAGTTTACAGAAAGAATTGGAGATCACATTCTGGGGTAGTTCCTCTCTTAGTTTTTAGCAAAGGCTAGGATGTTGCAGTGATAAAAGCCAAGAGACTTCCAGGGTGGAGTTTTTGTGCATTCCCTCTAAAACCGGCTTATTTTAGTGGAATTTAAAGGCCACAAGAGTAAAGACTGTGCTGTAACTGTGTACGTGTCTAAATTCTTAATCTAGTGTGTGGCAATGGTTGGATTTTTTTTTAATGTTAATTCTGGTCTAATTACTTCACTCACCCAAACCTAAAATGAATGATAAGGCAAACAGAGATCATCCAAATGACTACATCTATATTTAAAAAAGTTGTGTATGTGTGTATATATGTATGAGTATATATACATGCATATGTACATACAACTTTATGCTTTGACTTAAGAATGTATCAGCTTTGAATATAATTTGCTGTGCTTTTGGTATTTAGATGAGGCTTTTTCTAGTCTGGTGAAGTACTGCTATTTTCTTGCTCTTTCCCAAAAAATAAAAAGCATGATGTTTAGCATAACTTCCTAATGTTGTGTGTATTTTAATTTACCATTTTAGTGAATCCAAACCCTCCCCCCTTCCCAACCTCCCACTAAAACACCTAGAACTATTCCTCACCCCTGGATTGAAGCAAGTAATTTTTAAATTACAATGGAAAAGGTTCTACCTGCCTATATTTGGAATGGAAATTTCCTACTTCTCTGTCTTAATTGGATTTTACTTATTTTTGAATTCAACAGAGAAAATCCTGTCTCTACTAGAATTAAAGATTCTGTTTTACAAATCCTTACACGGTGCCATTCATTAATAGTCCCACTGGTGAGAATGGACTTGAGCAAAAATCACAGTACTTTCTCTTATAGAAATGAAACTTAAAAAGCAAAATTATTTATGTTTCTAATTTTAATGCAATATGCTTGTGAGTCGGGGAAGGTGGAATGTTTGGCTGGTATTCACTGTACCAAGAGAAGCATAAAAGTCTCAAGGCATCAGTGCACAACACATCTGCACTGGAAAAAGGATGGATTATTAGGACTTGCTAAGTTTTCAGCACCTTGTCCCTTTTAATAACGCCTTCTTCCATGGGAGAGAAGTTAAAGTCTATATTCCTGAGGCAAATTCAAACGCTGTGAAGGCTGGCTAGCTAGACGAAGGTTTTAAAACCAGTAAATTTGTTATTAAGTCAATAAGCAGTTGTTCCAGCAGCAGATTTCTGTGCCTGGTGTTTCGATTGTGAGCTGTATCTCTTCACCACATTATAACAGCATGAAGTAGGGAAATTGCTTTGCAAGAGAAGTGCTTGGTGTGAAAGTATAGCTTAAATACTGAGTAATTGTTACATGCAGCTTCAAGTCAGAGTTTGGTTGTGTGCATGACAGAGCAAGCTGTGTTACTACAAAAGCTTGCTACCCTTGGTCCAAACCACATACCAACAGTCCCTTTCCCATTTTTACTCCGTAACTCCAATTTGAATTACACATAACCTTTTAAGGATACCTTTTAAGGGTATAACGAAATAAACTCTTGAAAACTTCCCTACCCAGCGAATACCACACAACTCTCTCAGTCCCACACAGCACAGCCAGTTCAGGCAGTACTGAGCAGGTGCAGGAAAAGACAGGTTTTCAAGGAAACAAGGACAGTCAGGCTCCTGCTGCTCAGAGATAGAAAACAGCAGTTCAGAAGGCAAGCTACCGTGGGTAACTCTTTGCTGGCCTTTCTCCAAAGGGTCTACAAATGTCGTAAAGTGGCTAGAAATAAGCAATTGTTAGGTCTGTGCTAGCTATATTTGCAGATTTGTTTTTTTTTTAAAACAACGTACTATCATCATTTTATTGCTATGACAACTGCAGAGTCATACAGTCAGAATTACATTACAGTCTAGTCCCCTGGAGATGTTCTTAGTCTACAAAAAGAGAAGAGTCTGGAAGAAGTGCTCTGTTTTGGAGAAAGCGGGTGCCATAAAAAATGGGTGGCTGATGCCCTGGCAGCTATAACAGATGAGCATTGAGGTTCAGTTTCAGCTCCTGGGGAATTCGCTGTTTGCCCTATTGATTTTAGTGGGGATGGACTTTGAAGCAGGGATCGTTTTCGTGAAACCAGAACTGCTGCTCAGTCTCTTTTATTTCCAAAACTACGGAAGAGCTGCATGGTATCTATACTAAGATACAAGAGGTATTCAAATACACACTACAGATGTTTTCAAAGGTACTACTTTGTAATGCAGTGAAACGCAGTAGGCGATCATTTGAGTAACTTGTAAAAAAGATCAGTGTTGCTTCAAAGAAAGAGTTTTCCAGTAAAGGTGGGGCAAAACTACACTCTGTTCATGGGTAGCTTAGACTCGGATGCTCTCTAAAGTTGAGTTTTTAATACAAAATTTAGTGTATTCATGTGAAATTGGAAGACTAGGAGAAGGATTATGCAAAAATTATTATAATATTTGTAATTAATTTAGTTCCTAATCATAGGTAACCAAATCAATTTGTGTGACCTTCTAGAATAAGTTAATTTTTTTTAAATTATGTTTACATTTTCTTGTAAATAATACAATTTGCAAAACTTTAAATGCAATGAAGAGAGTAGCAAAGCCTCCAGAATCTTTATAAAAAAGTTCATCCACTTAGTACCTATTTACAAACCTAAGGTTTTGCCTCATATTTAGTCTAGTTCCTAAGGAAACAAAGCTTATGCAATGACTCTGTCCCTGCATTTTCTGTCAGTCTGTTTGCTATAAACCACATCTGATAGAATAGAAGTTGGAAAGTTGCTCTGTTTTTACAAACCTTGTAAAAATTAGCAGCTGGAGGAGGAGAAAGACTTACTGCTGCTTCCACGGACAGGATCATGAGTATAACTCACCTTTTGATTTCTGTTTTGCCACCCAGCAGCCAGAAAGCAAAAGCCGGGTGGTCACCTGGCTGCCGGCAGCTCTGCAGCAGCCGGGGCACGTGCCGAATCTTCCACGGTGCTGGGTGCCAGTGGGTGGTGTGGGAAGGAGGTGAGAGTCTTCAGCTCGTCTTTTAGCGAGCATGGATGAAAACTGGGGATACAGCAAGGTGCCCAGGGGAGACCCAGGTATTGCCTTCAGGACAACATGGGATGTCGGAAGGGGTGAGTGTTGTGGTGAGGGATGTCACGGAGTTTTTGGAGGATGGAGCTTCACGCAATTTGGAAGGAGATGCTGTGAGGTCCTGGGATACAAGTTGTTTAAGGTCCCGTGTTTCATTAGTTCTGCTCTTCACAGCTTGGGAGATTTTTCATCTCCTTTTTCAACCTGTTTTAGAGTCTGGGTATACACTACTTGTCATGTATTTTTAATACTACAGTCATCTGTTGCAGGTATGCAGTTTTGCTTAACTGGAAAGAACGTGTTTTATTTGCCTTGCTGCTTAGCTAAAGCCATTCATTTTGCTTGAGGAATTAGGTTGCTCTGAGGGCAAGGGGAACTAATTCCCCCACTCTGTCGTTCAGCTGACTGCTGGGGAGGAATGTGAAATGGGAGGATTTATCGGGTACATGCCAAAAGGAACGCTATCAACATGTCTTTTCTTCTCCAACGTGCAGCTTTGTGTCCTTCAGCCACTTTGAAAGAATTTACTCCTGTTTTCGTGATGCCTGCCTGTAGAGGTTATATTACCACAGTATTTTGAGATTTATATTACTTTTCATATACTACATGCATTTTCTCAGAAAACAACTCCTCAGATGTACATTCTTCCATCCATTGTTCTCTTCGGTTTATTTGAAGGTGCTAAATTTAACTCTAGACAATGCTGTATGACCTAAGGAGATAACTAATTTGTTTTCTTAGCAAACTAGTTAAAAGCTCTGTCTTATTTGCAAAGTCATCTTACATTGATTTTAACATTTTCTGGGAATTCCAAAGCTCCCTAACGTAAGCGCTCAAGCTTCCTAACTGGCTGTTCTATGATCCTGGCAACCCTAACTATGCAATTAGCTTTGCAAACATCCAAGGTCTGTTGCAAGGACTAGTTTCTGCCATGGCTTAAAGAACCTGGGGGATCTATGCATAGCGGTCCGTGCATGGTGACAAACTCCCCAGCGGAGGCTATCTGGAAGAGTGGAGGTGGCCCCACAGAACCCAGATGTGCTCCAGGGCAGATGTGATGGATTAAACCATAGGTGAGGCTCGATGTGTGCTGGACTGGTGCCTGCAGCTTGTGGGGCAATTACACCTTGTAAGGAAGCAGTAGGATTAGCAAGGAGCTCTCCCTTCAGATGACCAGCAGTGAGTTTGGCCATTTGTTTTTAAATGACAGAGGAACTTTGGAGGCGATGAATGTTCACTGTTCCCTTACTTTTTTTGCTCCCTTTCATCCTTTCTGTTCAGGAAAATTCATTAGATGAATGTGGAAACAACCAGCCCTGAGTAATGAAGCCCACATCTGACTTCAGAGGAATGTGCTTTTAGCAGTAGAATTTACATTTTTCAGATAAGGTTGGTATGCAATTTAAAGAGACAAACCCATTTGCTATTGAAATACACAGGCTTGTGACGATTTCAACTCTTAACTGAACTTTTGCCATGGTTTTAAATGCATTCATGCTAAGACATTGTTACGATGATGTCTTTAAGAGAATGTAATCTTTGAGAATTCCTCAATTTAAAATGAGAGGAGAAATCCTATGCAAATCATAGATTATTAGAATTTAAAAAAATGTGACCAAAGCAGACTGTTTAGAATTGTTAGTGCATAGAGAGTTCAATCCTGTGTCAAGCCACTGCCTTAAATTCATGTTAGCAGAAGCAGTTCAATCCTCCTCGCAGTGCTAACTACTCTTTTTCAGAAATCACAACCATTTCTTCCATGGATCAGAAACGTCCCTGTGATTATCTAGCTAGACACATGAGTAAGAGTTTTAAAGCTCGTTTTGGCTCAGGATACCAGGCACTGTCACAAACAATAAAGTTGCCTGTCTGAGCCCTACCAGCTCTTGCTTAAACTCTTCTGACTCGTCAAACACCAGAACCTTTTAAATCATTTACAAAAAGGCAACATAATATGGTCGTTACTTATAAAAGCACCTGGACGACAGGGACAGTACATTTCGTTATTTTTCCTCTCAACTCAACCCCTTATAGTGTCTTTGGTTTAACTGAATCTGGAATTTAACAAAAATCTGTAGCACTAATTATTTGTATTGAAAGCCCTCAAGGCCTACAATTTCGTTAGGGTTGCTTAAGATATTGGAAAGTTCAAGCAGGGCATGCAGAGACGAATTAATAAGGAGTGATGCAAAGTTTTGAACAGGTAAAGTACAAGCTTAAACAGGACTACATTTCTAACTTGTTCCATTACTATTAAATAACATCATAGGCTGTCCATATCATGGAATAAAATTATTTTGTATATGCTACATTACGCAAAAGATAAACTACTGAAATATTAAAATAGTTGTTTGGTATAGGGGAAGGCCATTTTATCAGAATTAGCTGAAAGAAAAATAATACATCAAAATCAGGGTGAAAATTAATTTCTCATAGCACTAGAATATCGAAGTCCTGTTACCATTTGGTTTTTATCCTGTCTGAATACAGCATGTCTATATCTAAGAGTCTCAATATTCCTTTTTTCTTCTGTTTAATATTGTACAAATCATACAGAATCTTGGCTTGTACCTTTGAATTACCCTTGCTCTTTCTGACTGATACTTAGTCATGTTGCTTAAATTGGAGAAGCATTTCCTTAAATACATTGCATCATACAATATAACCTGTAGAGAGAAATGCAATATATAGCACCTATTCAGTATATAATTTATACCTCTCTTTGTGTGCATTTTTAGAAGAGGAAAGACATTTATAAACAAAGCTTTAGGATATTTTGGGGACTTCCACTGCGCTTGCAGAAAGGATTAAAATTTAATGATAAATGAGAGAGGTAGAAATTCGCAGTAATCTCTGTGGGGAAGAAGGAATTCCGTTTTATGCATTTCTTTTATCCTGTGTCATGTCCTTTTCCGTAAGATTTGCCTGAGGTCTGAGTTTTCATATGCAAATAGATTTGTCTTGTCTCCAGTGCTTTATGTGGTTACACAATAGGACTTTTTTCCCCTGCGCCACTTATCACTAGCCAGTCATTCAAAAAGTCCTTTCTATTTCTGTTGCAAATGTAGGACTGTTCTAGGCTTTCACTGTTACTTCTCACAGAGAATAAAACTCTTTTCTATGCCTTCAGATGCAGGTGTGTACGGACAGAATACGTCAATCAGTATTAGAGAAGCCAAGCATATCTCACTATTACCACAGACGTTAATCTGTACGAACATCTGCTTAAAAGTGTGCCAATTATGGAAATTTACACTACAATTTCTTTTGCAAATTAGAAGGGAGTTTGTGCAGATGCGTTTTTTCTCCAGGAACAGAGATCTCAATTCACCATGCCCGTTCTCTCATTCCATTCTGAATTAAATGCTTTAGTTTGTAGGCAGTGATCATATTTTTGTTTCAGCTTAACTGTGTGTAACCCAATGTGTAAGCCCTTACAAGAAGCCTGTAGTAGATTTGAAGAGGTACAGGCTGCCTTATTTACTTAAAAGTCCTAAATGCTTTGCAGTCCTACAGACAAGGAATCTGACTGATGGATTTTCATGTTGCTGGCTTAGCAAGGCTGTTGCAGGGGGTAGCAGAGAATTTGAAGCGCGCAACCTGGAGAATAAAAATGGAAGACACAAACTTACTAAAAGATCAAGCCACCATCTTCACAATGCATTCCTCAAGTAAAATCTTTTCACAAAATCATATTGCTTGAATAAATAGTCATAGTTGAAAAGCTGAAAAACAACTGGGCGTCAAACTACTGCACGCAGTAAAAGCTGACAGGCCCCCTAATTTAGGAAAGGCAGCTTAGCTTTGGTCTCTCAGAGCCAGGACCTCTGGCTGCCAGCGAGAACATCTGTCAAGAGCGCCCGTCCAGCCTCACGGCTGGAGGAAGGGCCAGATGACCTCCGAGCTCACTTCTAGCCCCATCCCATTCTGTGAAAACAAAATTTCCCATCGGCGGAGGCAGAGGCATCTGCCAGCTCAGGACAAAGAGCTGAGCCTTCAGGAGCAGCTGCTGCGGCGAGTTTAGAGGAGCCAGTACTTTTTGGTATAATGGCATGAAATTACAGACGGCATCTTCCACCCTGCCATTATAGCGAGGAAGGATCCGCACACGAGGGCTTCCTGTTTTGCTGTCCTCTACCAGGACGTATAGTAGAGGATTAAAAACACCTCTCCGAACTGTCTATCAAAGCGCTTCTGCAGCTGAATGAGATTAGCATCACCATGCTGGCATTTTTTAAAATGAAAGCAGATGAGTAACAATGAGGGAAGGGAGACATGATCTGTACATGTTTCTGATGCTGTTTTATCAGGGACGTGACTTTTTTTTTTTTAACTGATACAATCTGTCCTGTTGCACAATAATCAAACTATTGTGAGGATAAGGTGCCTTTCTCCCAGGTGGCCTTTTCTTTCAGTGCAGGACCTTTATATGGTCAGAAGCTGCACAATTTCATACATATATAAGGCAGAAAATGCACAGGCTGTAAGAATAGGATTGACCTTCCCTCTCTCTCCATCTACACACACACTCATACATCATTTAGATAAATTACACAATTCAATTGAGCAGGAAAGTTTTTAGGGTAAAATCCACTTAAAATGAAAGAAGTGTAAAATCAAGTTTGGAAAGATGCGAGTTTTAATACAAACTAAGTCTTGTCATGTGGTTATGTAAAGAAATGTGTATCTACCATTGTGTTCATTCACAGCAAAGTTAATTTGCTTTTCCAAAGGAAAGGTTTTGAATAATCTGTCCAACCTTGCTGAAAAAAATTCTTCATTAATCGGCACTGTCTTATTTTCATTTCACTCTGTCCCAGGACGGAATGAGTAAGAGATGGATTGTGTTTTCCTTGCTGTGCAACCCACCTGCCATTTCCACACTAAAAAGTAGGA